>NW_016810852.1:191284-197322 GCF_001698545.2 Rhinopithecus bieti
CCAATAAAATATATTTTAAAGAGAAAAGTATAGTACAGTAATGAAAGGGAACCATAAAATGCAAAACATATCAATACTTAAGTAGTAAAAGGATATTATGAACAACTGTGCTACTAAATTTGAAAATTTATATGAATGAACAAATTCCTTAAAAAACTTGACCTCAACTCACATAAGAAGAACCGCCGGGCGCGGTGGCTCAAGCCTGTAATCCCAGCACTTTGGGAGGCCGAGACGGGCGGATCACGAGGTCAGGAGATCGAGACCATCCTGGCTAACACCGTGAAACCCCGTCTCTACTAAAAAATACAAAAAACTAGCCGGGCGAGGTGGCGGGCGCCTGTAGTCCCAGCTACTCCGGAGGCTGAGGCAGGAGAATGGCGTGAATCCGGGAGGCGGAGCTTGCAGTGAGCTGAGATCCGGCCACTGCACTCCAGCCCGGGCGACAGAGCGAGCCCCGTCTACAAAAAAAAAAAAAGAAGAACCGAAAAATCTGAATAGGTCTATTACTGTTAAATAAGTGGAATCTGGCCAGGTGCCGTGGCTTGCACCTGTAATCCTAAGAGATTCAGAGGCTGAGGTGGGAGGATTGCTTGAGGTCAGAAGTTTGAAAGCAGCCTGTGCAGATTGGGAGACCCCTTCTCTACAGAAAATTTAAAAATTAGCCAGATGTGTTGGTGAGCACCTGTAACTCCCAGCTACTTGTTGGGGGCTGAGGGGGAGCATCACTTGAGCCTAGGCGATTGAGGCTTCAGTGAACTGTGATTGTGCCACCGTACTCTAGCCTAGGCAACAGAGAGACCCTGTATGGGAAAAAAAAAAAAAAAGAAATCCATAATTTAAAATTTTCCTATGATATAATTGTACACCCAGATGGCTTTCATTGATTAATTATTCTAAACTTTCAAAGAAACAACACAATCTGCTGTGGGTTGAATTGTGTCCCTTCCAAAAATGGATGTGTTGAAGTCTTAACCCCCAGTATCTCAGAATTCCAAATGTGAGTACATTTGGAAATAGGGCATTGCAGATGCTGTTCATTAAAATGAGGTCATGCTGGAGCCCCTAAACCAATATGACTTGAGTCCTTATAAGAAGGCAGAGAGAATGCCAGGTGAAGATGGAGGCCATGTATCTGTGAGCCAAGAAACACTGAGGTTTGACTTCACTGGAAGCCACAAGAGAGGCATGGAGCAGATTCTCCCTCAGAGCTTACTCAGAAGGAACCAACGCTGCTGCTCCTTGATTTTGGACTTCCAACCTCCACAACTATAAGGGAATATATTTCTGTTGTTTTAAGCAGTCCAATTTGAGGTACTTTGTTACAAAAGCCTAGGGATACTAATACACAATTTTATATAAACTCTTCCAGAGAACAGAAAAAGCAGAAATACTCAGAAGTTCAGCATAATCTTGATACTACAACTAACAAAGGTATTATAAGGAAAGAAAATTACAAACCAATCTTTCTCATTACCATATATGCAAATACCCAAAATAAAAAAATACCCAAATACCCAAAATTTTTTTCAAGACAGAGACTCGCTCTGTCACCCAGGCTGGAGTGCAATGGTGCGAGCTCAGCTTACTGCAACCTCCGCCTCCCAGGTTCAAGCGATTCTCATGCCTCAGCTGCCCAAGTAGCTGGGATTACAGGCATGTGCCACCACACTCAGCTAATTTTTTTGTATTTTTAGTAGAGACGGATTTTCACCCTGTTGGCCAGGCTGTGATCTGATTGCCTGGCCTAAAGTGATCTGATTGCCTCGGCCCCTCAAAGTGCTAAGATCATAGATATGAGGCACTGTGCCTGGCCAAAATAATATATTATTATACTGGATTCAGCTATATATAAAAAACGAATAGAGCTGAGTGTGCTGTCTCAGGCCTATCATCCCAGTTACTCAGAAGGTCAAGACTTGAGGCCAGGTGTTCAAGACCAGCTTGGGTGACATAGGGAGATCCCAGCTCTAAATAAACTAATTAAATAAAAATTTTAAATATAAATAAAAAGAATAGTAAGTCATGATAAATTGGATTTATTCCAAGACTGACAATTGATTTATCATTCAAAAATTTAATCAATATAACTTACCACAATTACAGAATAAAGGAGAAAAACCATAGGATCACTTCAATAGATACTATTATTTTATATAATTCAGTGTCTATCTATAGTTTTTTTTAAAAATAAAAGCTCTTGGCAAACTAGAAATATCAGGAACTTCTGTAATATGGCAAAGGTTGTCAATCAAAAAATACAGTAAGTATCATGCTTGATGAAATATTGAAAAATTTTCCTTTCAGATTGGGAATAAGAAAAGGATGCTTGCTAACATCATTTCTATTCAGATTTACAATAGGAAATCTTAGACAATCTAATAAGGCAAGCAAAATAATGAAAAAGGGCCGAGCATGGTGGCTTATGCCTGTGATCCTAGCACTTTGGGAGGGTGAGATGGGTGGATAACTTGAGGTCAGGAGTCTGAGACCAGCCTGACCAACATGGTGAAACTCCATTTCTACTAAAAATACTAAAATTAGCTGGGTGTGGTGGTGCACACCTGTAATCCCAGCTACTCGGGAGGCTGAGGCAGGAGAATTGCTTGAACCCAGGAGCTGGAGGTTGTAATTAACTAAGATTGCGCCACTGCACTCCAGCCTGGGCAACAGAGTGACTCCATCTCAAAAAAAAAAAAAGGCTGGGTGTGGTGCCTCACGCTTGTAATCCCAGCACTTTGGGAGGCCGAAGGGGACGGAATACCTGAGGTCAGGAGTTCGAGACCAGCCTGGCTAACATGATGAAACTCCATCTCTACTAAAAATACAAAAATTAGCTGGGCATGGTGGCATGTGCCTGTAATCCCAGCTACTCAGGAGGCTGAGGTGAGGTGAGAGAATCGCTTGAACTCAGGAGGATGAGGTTGCAGTGAGTGGAGATTTCACCATTCCACTCCAGCCTGGGTGACAAGAGTGAAAGAAATTCTGTCTCAAAAGAATGAAAAGGTATATTAGTTGGAAGGGAAGAAATAAAACTCATTGTTTTCAGACAACATGATTTGTATGTAAGAAAATGTAAAAGAATTCATCAACTATTAGAATTAAGTGAATTTAGCAAAATCTCTCTATAGATCAATATAACAAATATCAATTGCATTTCTACATACTAGCAATCAACAATGAGAAAATCAAATAAACGATATCATTTAGATAGCATCAAAATTCACCAAATCCCAGAAATAAGTTCAACAAAAGATATGCAAATCATCTACAGAGAAAACTAAAACTATTACTCATGGGAATTAAAGAAGACTTCAACAGAAAGAAAAGGTAGGAATATTCTGTTTTCATCAACTGGAATATTTAATATTATAAAAATGTTAATTCTACTCAAATTGATGAATAGATTCAATATAAACCCAATAACAAAACCGTGTGTGTGTGTGTGTGTGTGTGTGTGTGTATAAATTGACAAGCTGATTCTACAATAGATATGTGTATTAGTCATGTTTTTTGTTTTCTGTATTTTATTAATCTTTTAGATCCTGGAGGCCTTGCTGACCTGGGAGAGACCGCCCCTCTCAGGGCTAGCTAATTCCTAGAAATAGCAAATGGCTCTCCTGTGAGGGACCCTTTCAGATGCAAAACAACCAATCCAGAGCCCATACCCTCCAACCTCCTCCTTTGTTGCGCTCTCACAGGGCTCTTACTCCTCAATATTCCCCTTCCCTAATCACCCCAGGGCCAGGTACCAGACAGCTCAGGACCGCTCCTGCTCCCTGGAGCCTACTGAATTTATTCAAACTAGCCAATGCCAGTCCTTCTTAGCCTGTAACCGCTTCTCCCATAGTACCCGTGAAAACCACAAAAAAAGGCTCTTACCCATGCTTTCTCCTCACTTCTGCCTCCTAACTGGCCATGGTACTTCCCCACGTGGCCCTGTATGGTGCTGCATGCCCCTTCTTCTTGGGTACTATGAATAACAAATTATCTTTTCAATGGCAGTTGTGACCTAATCTGTCAGTCTCACTGAACCTGAATACTAATAAAGCCTACGTTTTAAAACAATATGGCATGTAGAAGGCTAAAAATAGCATAGATGACCTTGAAGAACAAAACCTAAACACTTACACTAACTTATTTATTTATTTATTTATTTATTTATTTCTTCTCTTTTTTTTTTTTTCCTTTTCTTTTTTTTTCTTTTTTTTTTTTTTTTTTGAGACAGTCTTAATCCATCACTCAGGCTGGAGTGCAGTGATGCCATCTCAGGTCACTGCAACCTCCTCCTGGGTTCAACTGATTCTCCTGCCTCAACCTCCCGAGTAGCTGGGACTACAGGCGTCTGCCACCATACCTGGCTAATTTTTGTGTTTTTAGTAGAGACAGGGTTTCACCATATTGGCCAGGCCAGGCTGGTCTCAAACTCCTGACCTCGAGTGATCCACCCACCTCGGTCTCCCAAAGTGCTAGCATTATAAGCATGAGCCACCACACCCAGCCTGCACTAAAAGATTTTAAGACTTGTTAGAAATGTGCAATGCCCTGCCTGGGCACAGTGCCTCATGCCTGTAATCCCAACACTTTGGGAGGCCAAGGCGGGTGGATCGTCTGAGGTTGGGAGTTTAGAACAAGCCTGACCAACATGGAGAAACCCAGTCTCTACTGAAAATACAAAATTGCAAAGTGGCTGGGTAGCTCGAACTGGGTAGAGCCCACCACAGCTCAAGGAGGCCTACTTGCCTCTGTAGACTCCACCTCTGGGGGCAGGGCATAGCTGAACAAAAGGCAGCAGAAACTTCTGCAGACTTAAACGTCCCTGTCTGACAGCTTTGAAGAGAGTAGTGGTTCTCCCAGCGCCAAGTTTGAGATCTGAGAACGGACAGACTGCCTCCTCAAGTGAGTCCCTGACCCCCGAGTAGCCTAACCAGGAGACACCTCCCAGTAGGGACTGACTGACACCTCATACAGCTGGGTGCCCCTCTGAGACGAAGCTTCCAGAGGAAGGATCAGGCAGCAACATTTGCCGTTCTGCAATATTTGCTGTTCTACAGCCTCCACTGGTGATACCCAGGCAAACAGGGTCTGGAGTGGACCTCCAGCAAACTCCAACAGAACTGCAGCTGAGGGTCCTGATTGTTAGAAGGAAAGCTAACAAACAGAAAGGACATCCACACCAAAACCCCATCTGTACATCAACATAATCAAAGACCAAAGATAGATAAAACCACAAAGATGGGGAGAAGCCAGAGCAGAAAAGCTGAAAATTCTAAAAATCAGAGCACCTCTTCTCCTCCAAAGGAATGCA
Source organism: Rhinopithecus bieti (assembly GCF_001698545.2). Classification (NCBI taxonomy): domain Eukaryota; kingdom Metazoa; phylum Chordata; class Mammalia; order Primates; family Cercopithecidae; genus Rhinopithecus; species Rhinopithecus bieti. Next base: position 196,593 of record NW_016810852.1, read on the forward strand.
GCTCCTCACCAGCAATGGAACAAAGCTGAACGGAGAATGACTGATGAGTTGAGAGAAGGCTTCAGATGATCGATAATAACAAACTTCTCCAATGTTCGAACCCATCGCAAAGAAACTAAAAACCTTGAAAAAGGATTAGATGAATGGCTAACTAGAATAAGCAGCATAGAGAAGACCTTAAATGACCTGATGGCGCTGAAAACCATGGCATGAGAACTACGTGACGCATGCACAAGCTTCAGCAGCTAATTCGATCAAGTGGAAGAAAGGGTATCAGTGATTGATGATCAAATGAATGAAATGAAGCAAGAAGAGAAGTTTAGAGAAAAAAACAGTAAAAAGAAATGAACAAGCCCTCCAAGAAATATGGGACTATGTGAAGAGACCAAATCTGTGTCTGATTGGTGTACCTGAAAGTGACGAGGAGAATGGAACCAAGTTGGAAAACACTCTTCAGGTATTATCCAGGAGAACTTCCCCAACCTAGCAAGGCAGGCCAACATTCAAATTCAGGAAATACAGAGAACGCCATAAAGATACTCCTCGAGAAGAGTAACTCCAAGACACATAATTTTCACTCCAAGACACATAATTGTCAGATTCACCAAAGTTGAAATGAAGGAAAAAGTATTAAGGGCAGCCAGAGAGAAAGGTTGGGTTACCCACAAAGGGAAGCCCATCAGACTAACAGCGGATCTCTCGGCAGAAACTCTACAAGCCAGAAGAGAGT
>NW_016810852.1:200381-233043 GCF_001698545.2 Rhinopithecus bieti
TTTTTTTGAGATGGAATCTTGCTCTATCACCAAGGCTGGAGTGCAGTGGTGCGATGTCAGCTCACTGCAACTTCTGCCTCCTGGGTTCAAGCGATTCTCCTGCCTTGGCCTCCCAAGTAGCTGGGACTACAGGCACCTGCTACCTCGCCCAGCTAGTTTTTTGTATTTTTTTTTTTAGTAGAGACGTGTTAGCCAGGCTGGTCTTGATCTCTTGACCTCGTGATCTGCCCGTCTCGGCCTCCCAAAGTGCTGGGATTATAGGCTTGAGCCACCGCGCCCGGCCTGGACAAGGTCTTTAAGGAAAATGAAAATGTGTTCATGTGGTGGATAAAGTGGGTGATTTTCCCCCTTTTTTCAAACATCCTTCATTATTTTCTTCATGCTACTCTAGCAATACATAAAAGTCACACAAAGATTTGACAGAGCATGAACATAGAGAAATGCCAATTTGTAAACTGCTCCCAAGTCCAATTTTGTGTTGCTAATTTTAAAGCTAGTGCTATTTTCTAGTAAATAGAATATATGTAGAAGTCTGCATTTCTTTTTGTCGATTTGACCAACATATTTTAGCATCATCTGCAAACTGGCAAATAAAGTATAAAGCATAACAAATGGTTTTTGTTCTAATCTGGGATAATTTCTTGCAGCAATCACTGGTGGTTGTTCTGATACACCAGGAATGGAAGCTGAGCGGGTGGAGAGGGGGTGAGGATTTGTTTTGTTCTCATCTTGACTGCAAAGTCCAAAGCTATTTACTTTTTTTGTTCTAGATTTCTTTCACAGAGCATTAATTACCTGGATAAATTGTTTCCTAATTGCAGTTTTTTTTGGGAGGGTAATCATTTCTAAAGAAATAAATATTCCTTCCAGGTGGCTCAAAATGTTCCTGGCATGCAACACCAGTTTAATATAAAGTGTATATTTGAAGTGTTTTCATATTACTGCATGCCTGTTCATGACAAATCTGCTATGGTCACAATGAATTTTTTTTAGTTACATCATTATGTCTTTTTGCAGATATGGAATTAAATCATTTTATGGGTAAGTTAAGATTTGAACAAGAGTGCATAGCCTACTTATTCCATGAGTTGGATTTTCCCATCTACCAAAGGTTGCACTGAATCACCTCAATAAATGATTATTAAGTATTCTTTGGATTTAAAAAATGGATTGTGCCATCAACCTGTCTTTCCTGTTGTCGCCAGAAAGAAGAACATGGCAAACTGAAAGCCGTGAGGATTTGAGTTTGCATCTGGGTTCTAATCATTACTATGTGACTCTGAACAAGTCAGCTTAGTATTCTGAAGCCTTGGTTTTCTCATCTATGAAACTGGAAAACAGAACCATGAAATGTCTTGTCTGGTCCTGATTACACAGACAAATCAGCTGCTAAGGACACTTGTGGTCCAACGGGGCAAATCTCAACATGGTCTACGTATAGAAAGAGAAGATGACGGCCAGGTGCAGTGGCTCACACCTGTAACACCAGCACTTTGGGAGTCCGAGGTGGGCGGATCATGAGGTCAGGAGTTTGAGACCAGCCTGCCCAACATGGTGAAACCCCGTCTCTACTATAAATACGAAAATTAGCCAGGCGTAGTGGTGTGCGCCTGTAATCCCGGCTACTCAGGAGGCTTAGGCAGGAGAATCACTTGAATCCAGGAGGCGGAGGTTGCAGTGAGCAGAGATCGCGACATGCACTCCAGCCTGGGTGACAGAGCAGGACTTCGTCTCCAAAAAAAAGAAAGAGAAGATGGCAATTTATAAAAACGGCTTATTATTTAGTATTTTCCTCCAACAAGTCAATTTTCCTTTCTCAGTTTATTATGGACAGTGTGGCCTCTAGCCATTTTGTGTTATTTTTATTGTTCTCATGCTTTATGTTATTTTTCTCTCTGATTTGAAAGAGGAGATGACACCCAAGCACTTTTCTCTAATCATAGCTTAAAAAAGTTTTAGTATCTTAAAGTGGGACATGCTCTACACACACACACACACACAATTTTAATAAAGCGAGTTAGCTTTTACTGCTGAGAGCCCTAAGATTACAAATTCTGGTATTTTCTAATCCCATTTCTTATCATCTTTTGGTCCTTAAAATATTGTTAATTTATTATTATTTCTCCAAATTATGAAAGATATATTGGCTATATAGAAAAAAAATCTGAAGCAATATCCACCAAGCAGTGAGCAGCGCTGCTTTCTGGAGATGAGCTCATAGGGGAGACCTTCAACATTGCGGGGTGTGTGTGTGTGTGTGTGTGTGTGTGTGTGTGTCAGGGCTGGGCAGATGGAAAAGTTGAATTCACAACAATTGCAAGAGAGGACTTAATGGATCTCACAGGGAGCTTTAGTGCTGGAATATTCCTTTAGATTTGCTCCAAATTGAGGCAAGGGGGCCAGACCTTTGTATTCCTATATTGATTAGTTGTTGGATATGGACTGCCGCCAGAGTAGGGGCAAAACCTTGGGCAAGGCAGCTCTCTTTTGCCCAGAGAAATTTCTAGAGAAGGATTCGGCTGTGAGCCATTGGCAGACAATGCTCCCGGCAGCTGGGGAAATGAGTAGCTCAATCCTAAAGGGGGAGTTCTGTGTGGTATACCACAGCATCCACTACAGCTTATCCCTTGCACCACTTGGATCTGCTTACTTTGTGCATTCAATTCTGGGAACAGGGCCAGGATTCTGAATAAGTTTCTTTCCTGGAAAAACTTTGAGAAGAAGGTTATTGGGACAAACTATCGCCCTCACTGCTTCAGCTGGTCTTGAGCCACAGTCTCCTTCCTCTAATACACACTCTAATCTAGGAGTCTAGATTTCTTTCATCCTCAGCTAGCACCTTTGCTGGTCCAGATGGCTTATCTGATGGGTGGCCCAGACCCTCATTATTGAGTGGCCTGAAGCCGTGGTCATCATGCTCTTCTTAGACTGTGGCTGCTGTCTTTGTCCATTTACCATAAATATTGGGCAGGGAGTACCAAGAGATTTCTCAGTAAACCACTTGGATGCAAAATACATTCTTCCCTATCCCTATTGAGTAATGGCGCCCTATCTTCTTCTGATGATAAGGATCAATTAATTACCTATGACAGTATGGTTACTACTTTCCTTTCTTGATGTCTCTTGGCACAAGGATCCCAAAGTGACTAGGCGATAGCTACAGGAGACTCTTACCATGTCTCCTGGTGGAAGCATTCCCCTCTGGGAACCAGGATCTCTAGGCCTTAAAATTGAGGGGATGGGAAGCACAAACTTCCCAACTGGGCCAGTGGGATTGATGATAAGTGGGGCCATTTCTATTGACATTCTTTGGTTTCCAAACTCATGTACTATGTCTCCTGGGGATAAAATATCATATAATAGTCATTGATTTAGGGTGTATATTGCATCCTGGAAGATGATGTCCTATTTTTATTGAGTATCAATTCTTTTTTCCTTTCCTTTTTTTTTTTTTTTTTTTTTTTTTTTTTTTTGAGGTGGAATCTCGCTCTGTCACCCAGGTTGGATGTCAGCTCACTGCAACCTCCACCTCCTGGGTTCACATGATTCTCCTTCCTCAGCCTCCTGAGTAGCTGGGACTACAGGCACCTGCCACCATGCCCGGCTAATTTTTGTTTTTTTAGTAGAGACGAGGTTTCACCATATTGGCCAGGCTGGTCTCGAACTCCTGACCTTGTGATCCGCCTGCTTTGGCCTCCCAATGTGTTGGGATTACAGGCATGAGCCACTGCGCCCAGCCTGAGCCGCTGCGCCCGGTTGAGTATCATTTCTAACCTGGTATCTTGTCTACAGTTTCCAAAGGGTATTCCCTCACTTTATTGAGTCCAGAAGCTTCTGAGTGATGTGGTATATGACGGGACTGGTGGCTCCCATTGTCATGTGGCCATTGCCACACTCTCTTGCTGTAAGTTAGGTTTCTTGGTCAGAGGCAATGCTATGCAGAATTCCATACTGGTATATCACTCTGTGAGTTCTCAGAGTGTTGTCCAAGGCCCTGCAGGCAGAAAAGGTAAGACTATATCTAGAACATGTGTTAATTCCAGTCAAGATGAAGCAATGCTCCTTCTAGAGTGGAAAGGGCCTAGTAATCAACTTGGCAGAAAGGGGGTGGTTGGTCTCCTCAAAGAATGATACCGTACTGGGGACTCAGCATTGGCCTCTGCTGCTGGCAGGTTGTGCATTGCTTTGCAAAAGTAACGATACCAGCTTTAGTAAGTAGGAACTCATACTTTTGTGCCATTCATAGCCTCCAGCCTTGCCATATGACTACCCCATTTGTGAGCTGATCTGGCCAGAACTGGGATGAGTGATAACAGAGGGTAGTTAATGTCAACTAGTTGAGTCATCCTGTCTATTTGGTTGTCCAGTCAGTCTTCTGTTGGTGGATGCTGTCATGTGGTTAATGAAATGCAGAAAAAGATATTCACATTTTTTTTTTTGCCCACTTCTTTGGGTCCATCTATACCAAGGGTTGGCAACTAAAGCTCAGGCCAAATTCACCCACTGCCTGTTTTATGGGAACACAGCCATGCCACTTATTTATGTGTTGAATATGGCTGCTTTTATACTACAACAGCAGAGCTGTGCAGTTACAACAGAAACCATATGGCCCATGAGTCTGAAACAGTTACTCTGATCCTTTGTAGAAAAAGTTTGCAGACTCTTGATTTACATGCTTCTTTCCAATATTGTCCCCAGTATTCCAATCTTGTTCCTTTCAGATCCCTGTTCAATTAAGCCATTTGCCACTGCCTTCACGTCTGTGTATATTTTCATCTTGGGCCAATTCTCTTTCCACATAAAGTAGAAGACCAGACGTACTTCCTAAAGCTCTGGCCATGGGAGGATTTCATCTCAACATGCTTTCAGGGCCACTCTGAGTGAGACAGCACTGTATCACCAGTCTGCTTTTGGTTTATACCCACAAATCAAGCTAGTGCGTCCCAGTATCAAGCTTGGCCTTTGCTTCCTCCATCAGTTTGTCATAAGACCTTCTATGTGGACGTAAATGGAATACAGGGAAAGGCATCTATGCAACCGTACTGGTTGACAGGATGACATGTGGCTGGTGGCTTACTTTTATCCTCTGGCTCCACTTGATACCCAATCCTGATATGCTACTGCAGTTTTATAATGGACTGCTGCTGGACCCACTCAACATTATGACTTGATGGGTCTGACAGAAACCAGCTCAGGATGGGCAGCTCTAACCACAGGCCACTTGATGTCTCATAGTCAGCTGTTTCATCTCTACCATGACCCAGGAGTATGCTGGGAACAATTTATTGAGTGGCATATAGCTGTCTGCGGTTTTCCACACATTCCTACAGGTGTTTTTACACCCCAGAAAGCTCTAATATCACAAAGTCTCCTAGGTCACCTGGCCTAAGTGGCAGGGTTGCTTGTAATGCAGCATGAACCAGCTGTAGAGCCTTTCATTACTCTGGACCCCATTCAAAGTTGCCAGTTTTCCACGTGATTCAGTGAATGAGTCAGAGTAGTTTTCCCCCGTATAAAACATACCATCTCCAGAACCCAAAGAGGCTAACAAGTATTATGCTTCCATCTTAGTGGATCCCTATACACGTCACTGATGTGGTAGGACCCAGAATCTTCCTAAGATTTATCATTTATTGCTCATTCTTTGGAAAATGTGTATCTTACCAAGGCTTCAACTTACTTGCCACTTCTTACTCATGTGGTCTGATTAACATCATGTTATTGACAAAATGGACCAATGTGATATTTTTCAGGATGTTCAGATAGTCAGGATCTATCTGGATTATATTATGACAGTTTGCTGGATTTAAAATATGTCCACAAATTCTTTGATGTTCCTCCCTTCAAGAGGTGGAATCTAATTCCCCTCCCCTTGTAGATCACTGACTCTGGGAAAAGTTGGCTGCCATATTGTGAGGACACTCCAGCAACCAATGGGGAGGTCCGCCTGATGAGGAACTGAGGCTTCCTGCCAACAAGCATATGAATGAGTCCATTGGAAGTGAATTCTCTAGCCCCAATTAAGCCTTCAGATAACTGCAGGACCTATAGATGTCCTAACTGCAACCACATTAGAAATCCTGAGCCAGAACCATCAAGCTAAGACGTTCCTGCATTCCTGACCCACAGAAGCTGTAAGATAATGCTTATTTCCTGCTCCAAGGCTTCTCTGACACAGTGCCGTGGATGCCGGCAGAAACCCTCTCAGCATTCATATATGGTCAACCCTTATATGTGAGGTATCTTGATCAAAGCTAGCTTTTCATTACCTGGCAAACAGTTCTGAAGCACATTTCATAAGGCTCCTCAGATGGCTCCACAGAATCAAGCACTAGTTACCTATAACGCCAGCCAATTGGTCAGTGCATCTTGCATTGGCTTTCCCTGTTTCATTCCTCCTTATTTCTCACGCTTGTTCTCTGGGCTCACCTTCCTACATAAACAATATGCAGACAATTCTTCATCTGTTTTCAAGGGAACTCACAACAATAACGTGAAAAGGCACATGACACAATTCAAATCTGATTATATCTATATAAAACTCCTCAAGGGTTAGCCTCTTACCTTAATTTTAAAATGCTGGCTAGGCGTGGTGGCTCACACCTGTAATCCCAACATTTTGGGAGGCTCAGGTGGGCAGATCTCCTGAGGTTCAAGACCAGCCTGGCCAACATGGTGAAATTCTGTCTCTAATAAAAATATAAAAATAGGCCGGGCGCGGTGGCTCAAGCCTGTAATCCCAAGATTGTGCCACTACACTCCAGCCTGGCGATAGAGTGAGACTCTGTCTAAAAAAAAAAAAAAAAAGCTGAAGTGAGGAATAATGTCTACTATCTCCTCTATGAACATTATGTTGGAAGTATTAGTTAAAACAAATTATACAAGGGAAATCATATCAGACAAGAAACACAGTAATTGAAAAGAAAGAGATAAAGCAATCTCTATTTATAGATAACATAATTGTTTAGTTGGAACATCCAAAAGGATGGAAAGAAAAACTCTCACAAACAATAAAACTAAGTAAAGTAACTGGATATAAAAATCAACATGGGATGGGCGTGGTGGCTTGGCCAGCACTTTGGGAGGCCAAGGTAGGCAGATCATCTGAGGTCGGGAGTTTGAGACCAGCCTGACCAATATGGAGAAACCCTCTGTCTACTTAAAATACAAAATTAGCCAGGCATGGTGGTGCATGCCTATTATCCCAGCTACTCGGGAGGCTGAGGGAGGAGAATTGCTTGAACCCAGGAGGCGGAGTTTGCAGTGAGCCGAGATTGTGCCATTGCACTTTAGTCTGGCAATAAGAGCAAAACTTCATCTAAAAAAAAAAAAAGAAACAAAAATCAACACGTAGAAATCATCTGCCTATATATAAACAGTAAGTAAATTAGGAAATATAATGAGAGAAGGCCTGGTGCGGTGAGTGACTCATGCCTGTAATCCCAGCACTTTGGGAGGCCGAGGAGAGCGGATCACTTGAGGTCAGGAGTTGGAGACCAGCCTGGCCAACATGGTGAAACCCTATCTCTACTAAAAATACAAAATTAGCTGGCTGTGGTGGCAGGCACCTGTAATCCCAGCTACTCGGGAGGCTGAGGCACAAGAATCGCTTGAATGCAGAATGTGGAGGTTGCAGTGAGCCGAGATCACGCCATTGTACTCCAGCCTGGGCGACAGAGTGAAACTATGTCTCAAAAGAAAAAAAAAATAAAAAGAACAGAAAATATAATGAGAGATGAGAGAGAAGATCCACTTAAAATAGCAACAATAAAGTAAAATATTTGATGTAGACCAAAAGAAATGTGCAAAACCTACATGAGTAAAAACTATGAAACACACATGGAAGACACAAACGTGGACTTAAACAAATGGAAAGGAAAGACATACTGTGTTCTTGGATAGGAGATTCTGTCATAAAGATGTCAGTTCTCCCTAAATTAAATGATATATTAATCATAATCCCAGTGGAAATTACCATGAGATTTTGATAATTTTGTAGTCTTACAAGTTTTTTATATAAAGATTTTTTAAAAAAGAATAAACACTAGCCTGGGCAACACAGTGAGACCCCATCTCTACAAAAATACAAAAATTAGCTGGGCAGGGTGACACAAGACTGTAGTCCCAGCTACTTGAGAGGCTGAAGTGGGAGGACTGTTTGAACCTGGGAGGCAGTGTTTGTGGCAAGGCAAGTTCATGCCACTGTACTCCAGCCTGGGTGACAAAGCGAGACCCTGTGTCCAAAATAATAATGATAATAGTAATAAACAAGCAACAGTAGTAAAATTCTTTAAGAAAGAGATACATAGGGAAGCTAGCCCTCCAGGACATTAAAATGTTATAAAGTTTCTGTAATTAAAAGAGTATAGTGTCGGTATATGAATAGACAGATCAATGAAAGGATGCATCTCAGAGCAGTGGGGAAGAGCCAAACTTTTAAACAAATGGTATTGAGACAACTGCAACCATGTACCTATATGGAAAAATATAACATCAGCTTCATTCTTCTCATATACCAGAATATATGGCAAATGGGTAAGAGATCTAAATATGAAAAATGTAAACAAGTGCTAGAAGAAAACTAAGTGTGTCTTTTTAAACTAGGAATGGGAAAACATTTATAACTTTAAAATCAGAAGCTATAGAAGAAAAGACTGATAACTGTTATTATATAGATGTAAGTATTATTTGCAAACATGAGAGAGAAGAAGAGAGAGAGAGGAAGAACTAAAATATTTAAAAGACATTAACAAACTGTCAAAAGGTATTGACAAGTCATAACACACTAACACTCCTAACATACAAAGAGTTCATGATTTTTAGAATCATGAAGGAGAAAGGGCAAAAGATATGAACATAGATAGTAAAAAAAAGAGGCCGGGATCAGTGGCTCATGCGTGTAATCTCAGTCCTTTGAGAGGGCTGAGATGGGAGGATCGCTTGAGGCCAGGAGTTCAAGATCAGCCTGGGCAACATAGTGAGACCCACTGTCTACAAAAAATAAAAATAAAAAAATTAGCCAGATGCAGTGGCACATGCCTGTAGCCCCAGTTACTTGGGCGGCTAAGATGGGAGGATTGCTTGAGCCCAGAAGGTCCAGGCTGCAGTGGATCATTCCACTGCACTCCAGCCTAGGTGACGGGCGAGATCCTGTCTCTAAAAGAAAGGCAAATAGCAAAGATGTTCAGCCTTTTACATAATGAGGAAAATGCAATTTGTTTTCTTTCTTTCTTTCTTTCTTTTTTGAGAGGAAATCTGGCTCTGTCACCCGGACTGGAGAGAAGTGGCCTGATTTCAGCTCACTGCAACCTCCGCCTCTCAGGTTCAAGCGATTCTCCTGCCTCAGCCACCCAAGTAGCTGGATTACAGGCGTGTGCCACCATGCCTGGCTTATTTTATTTTATTTTATTTTATTTTATTTTATTTTATTTTATTTTATTTTTGTATTTTTAGTAGAGACGGGTTTTCACCATGTTGGCCAGGCTGGTCTCCAACTCCCGACCTCAAGTGATCCGCCTGCCTCCGCCTCCCAAAGTGCGGGGATTACAGGCACGAGCCACTGCGCCTGACCGGAAGTGCAAATTAAAATCACCCCGAGATAATATTTCTCCTTTATCAGATTGGCAAAACTCCAAAAGTTTGACAACACACTCTGATGATGAGATGTAGGGAGTCAGGGTGTCTTACACATTGCTCATGGAATGCAAGATGATATCATCTTCGTGGAAGGCAACTTGGCAATATCTAATGAAAAGGAATATGCATTTACCCTTTGATTTAGCAATCCTACTTTCTAGGAATCTATCCCAAGACGCACTAGCAAAACCAGTAAACGGCATAGAAACAAGGCAATTCATTGCAGCACTATTTGTGTCAATAAAAGACTGGAAATAATAAAAAAGGTGTTTGGGGACTAGTTGAATGTTGCATCTATACAGTGGAGTCCTATATAGATGTAAAAAGCCATGAGAAGACCCCCTATCTACCTCCAGGGATCCCAGAAAATATGGCTAAATGGAAAAAAGCAAGACGCAGAACAGTGCGTAGTGTGCCATTCTTTGAGTAAGAAAAGTGTGGAAATATGAGTATATAAATTATATATTAAAAGTATATTTTCGGCTGGGCGCGGTGGCTCAAGCCTGTAATCCCAGCACAGCCCACTTTGGAGGCCGAGACGGGGCCGGATCCACAGGGTCAGGTGAGATCGGAGAACCATCCTGGCTAACCCATGGTGAAACCCCCCCGATCCTCTACGTTAAAAATACAAAAACCCTAGCCCCCGGCCGAGGGTTGGCGGGCGCCTGTTAGTCCCCCCAGCCTACTCGGGAGGCTGAGGCAGGAGAATGGCGTGAATCCGGGGAGGCGGGAGCCTTTGCAAGTGGGCCGCTGGAGATTCCAAGCCACTGCACTCCAGCCCCCCCCCGGGCGACAGAGGCCACGAGAACCTCCATCCTCAAAAAAAAAAAAAAAAAAAAAAAAAAAGCGCAATATTTTCAATAAATAATGAAAGCAGAAACGGTTGCCTATAGAGCAGTCTTTCCCAATCTTTTCACTCCAGAGAACTCCTTTTTTTTTTTTCTTAGACAGGGACTCACTGCCACCCGGGCTGGCGTTCAATATGGCACTGCAGTTGAACTCACTGCAGCCTGGACCTCCTGGACTTCAGAAATCCTCCCACCTCAGCCTCCTGAGTAGATGTGACTGCTGGCATGCACCACTATGCCCAGCTAATTTTTGTATTTTTTGTAGAGATGAGGTCTCACTAAACTGCATAGGCTGCTCTCAAATGCTTGGGCTCAAGTGATCCTCCCACTTTGGCCCCCCAAAGTGCTGGGATTACAAGCGTGAGCCACGGTACTGCTTAGAACAACTCTTGAAATGATTTTTAGGTCTCAGAGAATCCCTGCATAAAAATTATACCTACAGCTCATGGTACATTAGCGTGATTAATAAGATGTAGATATAATCATTCAGTAATAAATCAGTAATGCCATTTTGAGTAGAGAATTTTTTTTTTTTTTTTTTTTTTTTTTTGAGACAGACTTTTGCTCTGTCACCCAGACTGGAGTGCAGTGGCACGATCTCGGCTCACCCCAACCTCCACCTCCTTGATTCAAGTGATTCTCCTGCCTCAGCCTCCCGAGTAGCTGAGATTACAGCCAAGTGCCACCACGCACAGCTAATTTTGTATTTTTAGTAAAGACGGCGTTTCTCCTGGTTGGTCAGGCTGGTCTTGAACACCCGACCTCAGGTGATCCGCTCACCTTGGCCTCCCAAAGTGCTAGGATTACAGGCATGAACCACCGCACCCGGCCAATAATTTTTTTTTTTCCCTGTGAGTTGTGCATTTTGCTGAACTTATTAGCACACACTTTTTTTGTGGTCCCTCCAATCCACAAAGGATGTCGACTCCCATGCAAATCCATAGTATAGGTAAAGAAGCCTTTTCGTTTTAAAAATGTCTTCCTTATTTTACTTTATCCAGAAAAATCCAAAGCCTTGTTACAAATTTCTACTACACAAGATGCTGATCAACTGTGATATATAGTGCATGTTTCACCCCCACTGAAAACTAAAATGACTTTTAACCAAACTTTCTTGAAAAAATTAAGCTTAGTTCAACCTTTATTATAATTAATCTATTTGTTTCCTTTTCATAACAATTTTAAACAGCTTTATCAGGATATAATTCACATACTGTATAATCCACTGCTTGAAAGTATAAAATTTAGTGGTTTTTAGTATATTCACAGAAATGTGCAACCATCACCAGCGTCAATTTTTTTTTTTTTTTTTTTTGAGATAGAGTCTTGCTCTGCCACCAGGCTGGAGTGCAGTGGCTTGATTTCGGCTCACTACAAACTCCACCTGGTGGGTTCAAGTGATTCTCCTGCCTCAGCTCCCGAGTAGCTGAGACTGCAGGCACACGCCACCAGGTCTAGCTAATTTTTGTATTTTCAGTAGAGACGGGGTTTCACCGTGTTGGCCAGGATGGTCTCGAACCCTTGGCCTCGTGATCCTCCTACTTCGGCCTCCCAAAGTGCTGGGATTACAGGCATGAGCCACTGAGCGCAGCCCATCAGAGTCAATTTTAGAACATTTTCATTACCTCAAAAATGAACCCCATACCCTTCAGCTGTGACCCCTCTCTCCCCATGCATCCCAGCCCAGGAAAACCACTAATCTCTTAAATAGAATCATATAAAATGATTATAATATCATTGTGAAAAATATAATGTTTTCAGGTTCATTCACGTTGTAGCCAGTGCCATTACTTCATTCCTTCTTATGGCTAAATAACATTTCATTGTTTGGATATATCATTCTACATTTTCTTTATAGATTTGTCAGTTGACAGACATATGAGTTGTTTCTACTTTTTGGTTAATATAAATACTGAAGCTATAAACATTTGTGTAAAAGTTTTTATGTGGACATATGTTTTAAATTCTTCTGGGAGTACACCCAGGAGTAGATTGGCTAGGTCATATGTTAACTTTATAATTAATCATTTGAGGAAGTGCTAAACTGTTTTCCAAAGCAGCTGCACCATTTTGCATTACCACCAGCGGTATATGAGGGTTCTGATTTCTCCACATCCTCAATAACACTTGTTACTATCTTTTTCATTATAACCGTACTAGTGGGTGTGAAGTGGTATCTTACTTTTTATTTGCATTTCCCTGATAACTAATAATGTTGAGTATCTTTTCATGTGCTCATTGGCCATTTCTATTTCTTCTTTGGAGAAATGTCTGTTTAGAACCTTTGCCCATTAAAAAAATTTATTGTTGTTGTTGTTGTTGTTTTCAGAGATGAGGTCTTGCTGTGTCACCCAGGCTGGAGTGCAGTGGTACAATTGTAGCTCGCTGCAGCCTTGAAAACCTGGGCTCAAGCAGTACTCCTGCCTCAGCCTCCTGAATAGCTAGGACTACAGTCATGTACCACCATGCCTGGCTAATTTTTAAATTTTTTGTAGAGATGAAGTCCTGCTATTTTCCCCAGACTGGTCTCAAACTCCTGGGCTTCTGTCTTGGCCTCCCCAAATGCTGGAATTATGGGCGTGAGCCACCCCATCTGGCCTAAAAAACTTTTAAAAATTGTGGTAAAATATACACAACATAAAATTTACCATCTTAGTCCTTTTACATATACAGTTCAATAGTGCTAAGTCCCTTCACCTTATTGTGGTTTTCCTATGTTAAAATTTAATTATTTGTATTTTATTGAGTGTGAGTTGTAAGAGTTTTTTATGTCTTTTATATGTTTAGCTATAAATCCCTTATTAGTGATATGATTTATAAAATTTTCTCCCATTCTGTGGACTGTCTTGTCACTTTCTTGATAGTGTCCTTTGAAGCACAAAGGTTTCTAATATTGATCAAGACCAATTTATCTTTTTTTCTTCGGTTGCTTGCGCTACTGGTATCATATCTAAGTATCCATTGCCAAATATAAGGTAATCAATATTTTTCTTGCAATACTTCCATGTTTTCTTCCAAGACTTTTATAGTTTTAGCTCTTACACTTAGGTATTAGATTCATTTTTAATTAATTTTTGTATATGGTAAGAAGCCAACTTCATTCTTCTGCATATGGCTACCAGTTGTCTCAGCATCATTTGCTGAAAAGACAATTTTTTCTCCATTGAATGATCTTGACGTCTTTGTCAAAAATTAGTTGACTGTAGACACATGGTTTTATTTTTGGACTCTCAATTCTAGTTCATTGATCAATATATCTGTCCTTGTGCTAGTACCACATTATCTTGAATACTGTTGCTTTGTATTAACTTTTGAAATCAGGAAACGTGAGTCCTCTAACTTTGTTCTTCCTTTTCAAGATTATTTTGGCTATTCGGAGTTCCTTTCAATTCCAAATAAACTTTAGAATCAGCCTGCCAGTTTCTTCAAAGAAGTCAGCTAGGATTTTGATAGGAATTGTATGGAATCTGTAAATCAATCTGGGGAGTATTGCCATCTTAACAATATTAAGTATTCACAAAAAAGTCTTATGGTAAAAATAAATAAATAGACTGGACGCGGTGGCTCATGCCTGTAATCCCAGCACTTTGGGAGGCCAAGGTGGGTGGATTACTTAAGGTCAGGAGTTCAAGACAGGCCTGGGCAACATGGTGAAACCTCGTCTCTACTAAAAATACAAAAATTGGCCAGGTGTGGTTCTGGATGCTTATAATCCCAGATACTCTGTAGGCTGAGGCAGGAGAATGGCTTGCACCCAGGAGAGAGAGGTTGGAGTGAGCTGAGATTGCGCCCATGCAGTCCAGCCTGGGTGACAAGCGCAAAACTTCATCTAAATAAATAAATAAATAAATAAATTAAATACATACATACATTTTAAAATATTTACGTCTTCTGTAAACATGGCGGACGATGTAGACCAGCAACAAACTACCAACACTGTAGAGGAGCCCTGGATTTTATCAGGCTCAGCCTAGATGAACTAATTTATGTGAAAATGAGAAATGACCGAGAGTTTCAAGGCAGATTACCATGCTTATGATCAACATTTAAACATGACCTTGGGAGATGTGGAAGAAACTGTGACTACTGTAGACATTGATGAAGAAACATATGAAGAGATATATAAATCAATGAAATAGAATATTCCAGCGCTCTTTGTCCAGGGAAATGTCGTTGTCCTGGTTGCCCCTCCACTGAGAGTTGGCTGAAACAAAGAATTTGTCCTGTATGGAAAATAGGAGACTTTGCACAGTGGCCGCTCTAAATGTACAAGACATTCAAAACAGAAACATGCATACATTCTGATATTAAGAAATAATTCTGGGGATTCTTCCACTCCTGAAATGAGTTGATTTGCAGATAACTCACGACTACGCTAAACGGTATTTTCATCTCTCTCAAGCTCTTCCAATAAATATGACCACCAAGATTAAAAAATTATGTCTTTTGATCTATGAACGTGTAATATTTTTCTTTTTATTTAGAACTTTTGCATTTGTTTCATGAATATTTTCATGGTTTCCAGAGTATAAATTTTATACTTCTTTAGTTAAATATATTCCCAGGATTTTATTCTTTTGATGGTATTGTAGATGAAACAGTTTTCCTATTTTCATTTTCAGATTGTTCATTGCAAATGTGTAGAAATATAATTAATTTTTATGTATTGATCTTACATCTTGCAATCTTGCTAAATTTATTAGTTCTAATAATTTTTTTACTAGATTCCTTAGGATTTTCTATATATAAGATTTGCAAATCAAGATAGCTTTGCCTCTACCTTTTCATCCTGATGGCTTTTATTACATATTGTAGCCTGATTGTCCTGGCTGGATCCTCCAGTACTCTGTGGATTACAATTGGTGAACACCCTTGTCTTGCTCCTGACCTTAGGGGGAAGGCATCTAGTCTTTCGCCATTAATTATGCTATTAACTATGGGTTTTTCAGAGATGCCCTTTATCAGGTTGAGAATTTCTTTCCATTTCTAATTTGTTAAGTGTGTTTTGTCATGAAAGGGTGTTAGATGTTGTCCAGTGCTTTTCCTAATTGTATTGAGATGATCACATAGTTTTTGTCCTTTATTTTATTAATGTGATGTAGTATATTAATCAATTTTCGTATATTGAACCTACCTTGCATCCTTGAGATAAATCTCACCTGGTCATGGTGTATAAAACTTTTTATATGTTGCAAACTTTTGTTTACTAGTGTTTTGTTATGGATTTTTGTGTCTATATGCATGGGGATACTGGTTTATAGTTTTCTTTTCTCGTGATGTCTTTGTCTGGCTTCGGTATCAGGGTACTACTGACTTCATAGAATGGGTTAGGAAGTATTCCATCCTCTTCTATTTTTTGGAAGAGTTTGAGAAGGGTCAGTGTTAGTTCTTCTTCAAACATTTGGGGGGATTCATCAATGAAACCATCTGGTAGCTTTTCTTTGTTGAATGCTTTTAGATTAATGACTCAATTTCTTTACTTGTTATAAATATATTCAGATTTTCTATTTCTTTCCAGGTAATTTTGCAGTTTTGTCTATCTAGGAATTTGTTCATCTAAGTTATCCAGTTTGTTGACATACTTTTTTCTTCCTTTCCTTTCTTTTCCTTTCCTTTCCTTTCCTTTTCTTTCTTTCTTTCTTTTTTTCTTAGAGACAAGGTCTCACTCTCTCACCCAAGCTGGAGTGCAGTGGCATGATCATAGCTGACTGCGATCTTGAACTCCTGGGCTCAAGCAATCCTCCCACTTCAGTCTCCCAAATAGCTAGGACTATGGGCTTCCTACTATGTCCAGCTAATTAAATAACTTTCTTTTTAAAAAAAAAAGATGGAGTCGCTATATGTTGCTCAGGTTGGTCTCAAACTCCTGGCCTCAAGCAATTCATTGGGATTACAGGTGTGAGCCTGGTCAGTAGTCTCTTCCAATCCTTTTCTTTTCTTTTGATATGGAGTCTCGCTCTGTCGCCAGGCTGGAGTGCAGTGGCATGATCTTGGCTCACTGCCACCTCCACCTCCGAGGTTCAAGAGATTCTCCTACCTCAGCCTCCCAAGTAGCTGGGACTACAGGCGCACACCACCACGCCCAGCTAATTTTTGTATTTTTAGTAGAGACAGGGTTTCACCATGTTGACCAGGATGGTCTCAATCTCTTGACCTCGTGATCCACCAACCTCAGCCTCCCAAAGTGCTGGGATTACAGGTGTGAGCCACTGTGCCCGACCTCTTATAATCCTTTTTATTTACGTAAGGTTGGTAGTAAATTTCCTCTTTACTGATTTCAGTTTCTGATTTCAATCACTTGAGTCTTCTCTTTTTTTTTCCCCCTTGGTTATTCTAGCTAAATATTGTCAATTTCATTGATCTTTTCAAAAAACCAACTTTTGGTTTTGTTGATTTTCTCTGTTGTTTCTCTATTCTTTATTACATGTATCTCTGTTCTAATCTTTGTTAATTTCTTTTTTCCATTTGCTTTGGATTTAGTTTGCTCTTCTCTTTCTAATTTCTTTTTCTTTTTCTTTTGAGACAGAGTCTCACTCTGTCTCCCAGGCTAGAGTGCAGTAGTGCAATCATGGCTCACTGCAGCCTCAACCTCCCTGGGCTCAGGTGATCCTCTCACCTCAGCCTCCTGAGTAGCTGGGACTACAGGTTTGTGCCATCTCACTCACCTACTTTTTGTATTTTTTGTAGAGATGGAGTTTTGCCATGTTGCCCAGACTGCTTTCGAACTCCTGGACTCAAGCAATCTTCCTGCCTCAGCCTCCCAAAGCGCTGGGATTACTGGTATGAGCCACCATGCCCGACCCCTTCCTTTTTTTTTAATGTAGAAGATTAAGTTATTTATTTGAGACCTTTCTTCATCTTCAGTATAGGCATTTACAGCTATAAATTTCCCTCTAAGCACTGCTAGTGCTGTATCCCGTAAATTTTGGTATGTGTGCCTTCATTTTCATTTGCCTCAAAGTATTTTCTGATTTTTAAACATTTCTTTCCTTCTATTTTTTTTTATTTGAGATGGAGTCTCGTTCTCTCGCCCAGGCTGGAGTGCAGTGGTGCGATCTCGGCTCACTGCAACCTCTGCCTCCCGGGTTCAAGTGATTCTCCTGCCTCAGCCTCCCGAGTAGCTGGATTACAGGTGCACATCACCATGCCCTGCTCATTTTTTCGTATTTTCAGTAGAGATGGGGTTTCACTATGTTGGCCAGACTGGTCTCGAACTCCTGACTTCATGATCCACCTGTATCGGCCTCCCAAAGTGCTGGGATTACAGGCATGAGCCACTGCTCCCGGCCTTAAAAATTTCTTTCTTAGCCAGGCGCAGTGGCTTATGCCTGTAATCCCAGCACTTTGGGAGACCGAGGCAGGTGGATCACCTGAGGTCAAAAATTTGAGACCAGCCTGACCAATATGGTGAAACCCCATCTCTACTGAAAATACAAAAATTAACCAGGCATGGTGGCGGGCACCTGTAGTCCCAGCTACTTGGGAGGCTGAGACAGGAGAATCGCTTAAACCCGGGAGGCGGAGGTTGCAGTGAGCTGAGATCATACCATTGCACTCCAGCCTGGACAACAGAGTGAGACTCTGTCTAAAAAAATAAAAAATAAAAAGATTCTTTCTGTTATTTAGAAGTATGTTGTTTAACTTCCACCTATATGAGCTTCAAGTCAATAATTAAAAAACAAATTCCACCTATTTGTGGATATACCAAATTTCTCTCTGTTGATTTCTAATTCCATTTAATTGTAATTGGAGAACATAATTTGTATCATTTCTATCCTTTTAAATTTATTGAGGTTTGTTTTATGAGCATCATATGGTCTATCTTTAGAATGTTCCATATGCACTTAACAGAAATTTCGATTCCACTTTTGCTGGGTGGAGTGTTCTGTAGATGTCTGTTAAGTCTAGTTGGTTTCTAGTGCTATTCAGGTCTTCTATTTCCTTGTCGACCTTCTGTCTAGTTGTTCTACTCATTATTGAAAATGAAGCATATAAATCTTAAACTATTATTGTCGAATTGTCTATTTCTCTCTTCAATTCTTTCATTTTTTGGCTTCACATATTTTGCATTTCTGTTGTTAGCTGCATATATATGTGTAATTCCTACATTTTCTTGATGGATTTTGCGACAGCTCTTTACGGCGGAAAAATGACGTTGAATTTTATTGCAATTTACAAATATTACAAATGTTAAGGTATTACATTTATTGGTGACATCTCTTGACTCAGTCTGGATAAAGATGTTGTTAATTTTAAGGTATTAGATAAAATGTCTTTGGCATTAGGTAACATGTCATTAACAGAGGGCCTTCTTGCACTTTGGGGGAGCAAAATCCTCCCATTTCTCATGCTGCATATTGTTCTACAGTCCACTCAATTCTAAGTTTCCATCTGGCATTGTCAGTGTCTCATTAACTATATGACTTTTCCTATCCTAAGCAATAATTCTGCTACTAATTTTTTTCCTGAGTCTTTTTGCTACTTGTGACTTTTAAAAACTTTAGCCTGTTTGAAGATTCCAGTAACTACTTACAATAATCAGCCCCTTTACTTGTCAAATGACTGTGATTTGTAGTCAAATGTCTTTTTACTTTTGTGGGAGCCATTGCTGAATGTGTAGGTTGTTCACCACAGATAACACACAAAGGAATAGAAAACACAAAGCCCATGTAAAGTCCATTTACAAATATCTTTAATTATGTAGATGAACTTTTTGTGTCATTTGTCCTCTAGTGCATTGAAATGACTCAGAAAACTGAAATTTCTCATCGCTAATTTGAGAAGTGTCTGTAGTCGGGCAGGGATGAGTGCCTGTAATCCCAGCTACTTGGGAAGCCGAGACACCTTAAGCTTAGGAGTTCCAGACCAGAGACCAGCTTGGGGTCAACATAGCAAGACCTTGTCTCTTAAAAAAAAATAAATAAATAAAAAGCTGGTGCAGTGACTTATGCCTGTAATCCCAGCATTTTGGGAGGCCAAGGTGGGTGGATCACTTGAGGTCAGGAGATCTAGACGAGCCTGGCCAACATGGTGGAACCCCATCTCTACTGAAAACACAAAAATTAGCCAGGCGTGGTGGCAGACGCCTGTAATCCTGGCTGCTTGGGAGGCTGAGGCAGGAGAATCACTTGAACCTAGGATGTGGAGGTTGCAGTGAGCCGAGATTGTGCCATTGCACTTCAGCCTGGGTGGTAGAGTAAGACTCCATCTCAAAAAAGAAAAAAAAAAAAAAAAAAAGAAGAAGAAGAAGAAAAAGAGGAAAAAAGGGAAGTTTCTGTAAGCTTAGGCTTTGAATCCCCGTTTTCTTTTTTATACTACATCTATCTTCAAAAATCAGCATATTGGACTATCAAACATGTTGGTAAGACACAAATGCTAGTTCTAAGAGGATATAACTGGAAGAGTATGGTAAATATCTACATGAGAAAATTGAAAAAGTGATGAATGTGTCACAATACGCATCATTTCTAATATATGCAATTCACATTTTGCAATATTTACAGTAACTGCAAAATGACAAGGATAGACAGTTAAGCTGCAGCACTAAAAATTCCATCTTTAGCATGAAATTTTACCTCTTATTTTCTACTAAACTGGTAAGGTGTGTTTGCCTTGTGAGTAAAACGGCAGTGTGTAAGGAAGCTGGGAAAGGAAATTTGAGTGAGAGAGTGTGGTGTTCTAAAATATGTCCACAAAGTTTTGAATATTTTTCCCTTCAAAAGGTGGAGTTGGCTCACACCTGTAATCCCAGCACTTTGGGAGGCCGAGGTGGGTGGATCACCTGAGGCCAGGAGTTCGAGACCAGACTGGCCATGGTGAAACCCCGTTTCTACTAAATATGCAAAAAAATTAGCGAGGCATGGTGGCGCACACCTGTAATCCCAGCTATTCAGGAGGCTGAGGCAGGAGAATCACTTGAACTCGGGATGCGGAGGTTGAAGTGAGCTGAGATCGAGACACTGCACTCCAGCCTGGGTGACAGAACCAGACTCCGTCTCAAAAAAAAAAAAAAGTGGAGCCTATTTCCCCTCCCCCATCCCCTTAAGCATGAGCTATCCCTAGTGATTTGCTTAGTGAATGGCATGCGGCAGAAGTGACAGTGTGTGATATTCAAGATCAGGACATACAGAGCATGTGCAACTGTGCATGGTGGCTCACACCTGTAATCCCAGCACTTTGGGAGGCCAAGTCGGGAGGGTTGCTTTTGGACAGGAGTTTGAGACTAGTCTGGAAAATAGAGCAAGACCCTGTCTGTACAAAAAACTTCAAAAATTAGCCAGGCATGGTGGCACGTGCCTGTAGTCCCTTCCCACCAGTGAGGTGGGAAGCTGAGGCACGAGATTCGCTGGAACCCAGGAGTTAGAGATTACAGTGAGTAATGATTGCACCACTGCATTCCAATCTGTGCAAAAGAGCAATACGCTGTCTCTAAGAAAAGAAAAGCATTGTGGCTTTCTCCATGAGCTCTCTCGGATCACTCTCCTGGGGGAAAACCAGAAACCAAGATATCGGGACACTGAAGATATCAGCCCTAGGAAGAGTCCCACATGGTGAGGAACTGAAACTCCTGCCAATAGTCAAGTAAGGGAGCCATCTTGGAGGTAGACCCCCACCAGACCCTGTCAAGCCTTCAGGTGACTGAATCCCCAGATTACATCCTGATTGCAACCTCATGAGAGCCTGAGCTAGAGTCATCTACCTAAACTACCAAATTCCTGTCCCACAGAAACCATAATATGAGATGATAATTATTGGTTGTAAATTTTGGAGTGTTTTGTTATTCAGCAACGGATAACTAATACGGATTGGGGCTTATGCCATCAGCTTGCCATCCTCCTCCACACAATACAGAGCTCCTCCTCTATAAGCAGCCTCCCCATCTTGTGTCAAAACCGAGAATGGCCTCAGCCAAATGAACTCAGAGCTACTCTACACTATCAATAATGTTCCATTGACCAAAGCAAGGTACATGGCCAAATCCAGATTCAAAGGTAGGAGAAGTAAACCATATGTCTTGGTGGGAGAGGCTGGATAAAGATGTTGTTAATTTTACTGTATTACATAAAACCTCTTTGGCATTAGGTAACATGTCATTTTAACAGGAATTAGGTAACATGTCATTTTAACAGAGGGCCTTGTTGCACTTTGGGGGAGCAAAATCCTCCCATTTCTCCTGCTGCGTATCGTTCGAGAGTCCACTCAACTCTAAGTTGCAAAGTCATATTGCAAAGAAGCCTGCGTACAGGAATGAGAGGAATTTGTGACCATTTAAAAATATCTAGCACTAGCAGGAATATCTTGTTGTGCCAGGAAGCACAGAAACTGTCAAAGACCAATGAAGTCATTTGAAAAGGACATAGAAGACAACTTGAGGGGGCTTTGCTGGCCTCACATAGAAAATTAGGATTTGTTTTAAATACTCAAGAAAAGTCCAGGCACAGTGGCTCATGCCTATAATCCCACAGCTTTGGGAGGCTGAGGCAAGGGATGATCACTTGAAGCCAGGAGTTCAAGACCAAACTGGGCAACATAGTGAGACCCTGTCTCTAAAAATAAATAAATAATTAACCGGGCATGATGACATGTGCCTGTAGTCCCAGCTACTTGGGAGGCTGAGGTGGGAGGATTGCTTGAGCCAGAGAGGTTGAGGCTTCAAGTGAGCCATGATTGTGCCACTGCACTCTGGCCTGGGTGGCAGAATGAGATCCTGTCCCAATAAAATAAAACAAAGTACTGAGGAAAAAACAAAATTTGGGTGCGGAGAGATAAAACAGGTTTGACAGAATGTTGAGAATAGCCAAAGCTTAGTGATGGACAGAGGAAGATTAATTTTTTTTAGTCTCTTTTCTTTTGGTATGTTTAACATTTTTCTTGATAAGAATTTTCAAAAAGTAATATGTATTTAGGACAAAAAAAAATTTAGAAAAAACAGAAATGTAAAAAGTGAAAAATAATTGGTTAATCCCACCACTCAGAGATAAGTGTTGGTAACATTGGACTGTCCTTCTAGGCTGTTCCTATTCATATTTGCAAATCCTGGCCTCCCAACCTTGCTCAGAGTGTCACTAACCATTGTTGTCTTAGTCTGTTTTGTGCTGCTATAACAGAATACCACACACTGGCTAATTTGTAACAAACAGGAATTTATTTGGTTCATGATTCTGGAGGCTGGGAAGTCCAAGATTGAGGGATGCATCTGGTGAGGGTTTCTTGCTGCATCATAACATGACTGAAGGCATCACATGGTGAGAGAAGGCAAGAGCTTGAATTTGCAATCTCTAGCTCTTTTAAAATTGGCATTAATCTATTCATAAGGGTGGAGCCCTCATGATCTAAACCGCTCCCATTGGACCCCATCTCCCAGTACTGCTACCCTGGGGATTACATTTCCAACACATACTTTTTGGGGGACACATTCAAGCCATAGCAATCATTAAGTAAAGACAGCCTTCTGCTATGCACCAGGGAGCGATGTCTCATTGTTACTGGTAGGAGAAGCAACTTGCTTGTACATTGATATCTGTAATTTGGATCCTATGGCCTTGGCACTGTTGCTTTGGGGTCCATGTCTGAAACCATTTTTTGTTTTGTGTGTTTTTTGTTTGTTTGTTTTGTTATGCCTGACTCAGGATCTTAACACTTTGGGAGGCAGATGCCTTCTGGCCCGTATAGAGATCTCTTCTGAAATCTGTTTAGCTGCCTATTTCTGGGCAGGCCCCCACACCTACAGAAGGAATTGTGAGAATGTCACAAGCCTATATTTGAATGCAACCTGTCCTGACCATACCCTAAGCTTCCCTTTCCTTTTCACATTACTAGGTAATAAGAAGACTGAAATGCTATTTAATTTATATGGATTTATTTTACAAATGTCACCAAATCAGAACCATATCCTACTTTTTCCACTTTACATATACTGGAAATATTTTTGTGTGCTATTAAATATACCTTTTTTTTTTTTTTTTTGAGATGAAGTTTTGCTCTTGTCACCTAGGCTGGAGTGCAATGGCACGACCTCAGCTCACTGCAATCTCCACCTCCAGCGTTCAAGTGATTCTCCTGCCACAGCCTCCCATGTAGCTGGGATTACAGGTGCCTGCCACCACACCTGGCTGATTTTCATATTTTTAGTAGAGACAGGGTTTCACCATGTTGGCCAGACTGGTCTCGGACTCCTGACCTCTGGTGATCTGCCTGCCTCGGCCTCCCAAAGTGCTGGGATTACAGGTGTGAGCCACCACGTCCAGCCTAAAAATATACTTTCTAGTATGATATTTTGTGCTGGCATAATTTTCTGAAGTTCCGTGTTATACATTCAAATTATTTTCCACAGCAATTTTCACAGCTCTGAATAATGTCACGATGAATATTTTTATGAATAAATCTTCCACTACCTCTCTGTCTTCTTAGAATAGGTTCCTCGATATGAAATTACTGAATCAAGGTATTTGAACATTCATTTAAAACTCTTCATATGTATCTTGTTTTATGTTAAAATGTTGCCAATGTGATATGTGAAAAAATGATATTTTCCCTATTTTTTGAGACAGCAGGTTTCTCTGTCACCCAGGCTGGGGTTCAGTGATGCAATCATAGCTTACTGCAGCATTGATCTCCTGGGCTCAAGCAGTCCTCCCGCCTTAGCCTCCCAAGTAGCTGGGACTATAGGCACACACCACCATACCTGGCTAATGTTTTATTTTTTGTAGCGATAGGGGTGTCATTGTATTGCCTAGGCTGGTCTCTAACTCCTGCGCTCAAGCGATTCTCCCTCCTCAGCCTTCCAAAGTGCTGGGATTACAGGCATGGGCCACTGCATCTGGCTGATTTGCTTTTCTTTGATCACTGGTGAAACAAACAAACAAAAGCATTTTGATGATTTTGGCGAAAGGTCAGGAGACCTTAAGCGAAAAAGAACACAGAACTCACTCTTTTGAAAGACAATTTCTATAATATAACCTGCCACTACTTTAGCACTTGGTAGTAATTAGTATTAGAACACTGGAGCTGGACAGATTTGGGCTTGAGGGCAGGTTCCTCACCCTATTTCTTCAACCTGTGGGAAGGGAGTCATAGGAGTCCCTGCCATCCTGTGTCCTGTGGCAGTTTCATGAAGTCAGGTCTTAGCTTTTTCCTGCCCTGGAGTAAACACTCAACAAGGTAACTATCAGGACCGTGACATACACGGACATTTGGAAGTATTATCAAGTGTAAACAGAGATTATTGCTAAATGGTGGTGTACCATGTGATATTTTTGTTGTTCCTTTTTTACCTTGTTCTGTGCTGTTGAAGATTTCTTTGTGTTTTTGGTTGTTTGTTTTTTTGAGATGGAGTCTCCATCTGTCGGCGAGGCTGGAGTGCAGTGGCGTGATCTCAGCTCGCTGCAACTTCCACCTCCTGGGTTCAAGTGATTCTCCTCCCTCAGCTTCCTGAGTATCTGGGACTACGGCATGCACCACCACACCTGGCTAATTTTTGTATTTTTAGTAGAGACAGGGTTTCACCATGTTGGCCAGGAGGATCTCAATCTCCTGATCTCATGATCCACCCGCCCCGACCTCCCAAAGTTTTGGGATTACAGGCATGAGCCACTACACCTGGCCGTTGTTGAAGTTTTTAATAATTATCATGTGTTTTTTAATGAAGCCAGGAAACTTTTTTAAACATTTTTTTTTCAAATGCAGCACCTCCTGGCTGGAAGTCCCCACTTCCCAATGCTTGCAAATGCTTCAGCACTAAGCTGGCCCCCAGACAGCTGACCCCCCAGCCCACCCGCAGCTGATGTCTCAGAAGGCTGCATGGATCAGTGTGTTGGGGCCGTCTGCCAGGTGCACAGCTGTGACCTCTTACAGTCTGAGCTGCTCATGCCACAGTGAACTGGGGGCCCTGCTGGCTGGGAAGAGGGTCTGGCTGGAGCTGAGCAGAGCTGGGGAAGCCGAGAACTGCTGTGATAGCCCCAGCCCATCCGGTAGTACCATCTGTGTCTCTGGCCTGGCAATCCCCACAGGACTTGGAATATTTTTAGAGCTGACAGAGGCCTTCCTGATCACCTAGCCTGTGGTACAGCCTCAGCTACATGTGAGAATCATTCAGGAAGCATCTTCAAACAAGCTGATGCCTGTGTTCCACTCCAGACCTTTTGGAGCAGGATCTCCAGAGGTGGGCCCAGGTATTGGCAGGTGATTCTAATGGGCAGACAGGGTAAAAAACCACTGCATCCAAATTTTTCCTTTCATAATCAGAGAAGCTGAGCAGCTCTCGTAGCTTCACGTGGTAGGACACATGGTAGGACTCCAGTGGAGTCCTCAGCTGGTAAAACAGCACAAATCATCATAGTCCTCCCTTACAACCTGAGAAGACTGAGTGGTTTGCAGAGATTTTTTTCCAGTCATCTCAATTAGTCCACATAACACGGGGTGAGGAAGGCAGGTGGATATTTTCTCTGTTCCATGGGTCAGAAAACTGAGGCTCAGGAGGGTGACGTGAATTGCAAGTTTGAGATGGAAGCAGAACGACAATGTGACTTAATTCCCAAGACATCCAGAGGCAGGGCCCCTTCCCAGGGAGCCACTAAGATGGAAATGCCTTTGCGGGCTGGCTGAGAGGTGCATTCTTGAGCCCTCTTCCAGAGCCGCTGCACCAGCACATCTGGGTGCGGGAAGGTGTATGTGCAGTTTTTAGAAACTCCTCAAGGGGCTACAGTGGACACTACAATTTGAAGATCATTTCAAGTGCCTCCACTGTGGGGGCGTGCGGCTACACAGCAACAGTATATTCCAATTTCTAATTGAATTTTATTCATGGGAGGCTGAGCAGAAGAAAATCTCAAAGAAGGCCAGGCACGGTGGCTCACGCCTGTAATTCCAGCACTTTGGAAGGCCGAGGCAGGTGGATCACGAGGTCAGGAAATCGAGACCATCCTGGCTAACATGGTGAAACCCCCGTCTCCACTAAAAATACAAAAAAAAAAAAATTAGCCGGGTGTGGTGGCGGGCGCCTGTAGTCCCAGTTACTCGGGAGGCTAAGGCAGGAGAATGGCGTGAATCCGGGAGGTAGAGCCTGCAGTGAGCCGAGATTGCGCCACTGTACTCTAGCCTGGGCGACAGAGCAAGACTCCGTCTCAAAAAAAAAAGAAAATCTGAAAGAAACTATAGTTAATATTCTCAGAGACATAAGATACTATATTCACTAAGCTAGCATAGAATGGTATTTAATTTTTAAAAGAAATGGCGACATTGAAAAATAAAAGGCAACGGAGATACGTTGACAAAATTCTGAGGGCCAATGCTTATTTTATTTTGGGGGGATTTTTTGTTTTGATTTGTTTTTTTTTTTTTTTGAGACAGTCTTGCTCTGTTGCCCAGACTGGAGTGCAGTGGCATGATCATGGCTTACTGTGGCCTTGAACTCCTGTGCAAAAGCAATCCTCCCACCTCAGCCTCCTGAGTAGCTGGGACCCCAGGTGTGCTCCACCATATCTGGCTATTTTTTTTTTTTTTTTTTTTTTTGTAGAGATGGGGGTCTCACTATGTTGCCCGGGCTATTCTCAAACTCCTGAGCTCAAGAGATCCTCCCACCTCAGCCTCCTAAAGTGTTGGGATTGTAGGCATGGCCCACCATGCCCAGACTTATTTTTGTTTTTTGAGATGGAGTCTCCCTATATTGCTCAGGCTGGCCTCAAACTTCTGGACTCAATCTTCCTGCCTCAGCCTGCCTAGTAGCTGAGATTACAGGTACATGCCTGTGCACCCAGCTGACAATGTGTGTTTTTTGTTTTTTTGAGATAGAGTTTCGCTCTTTTCCCCAGGCTGGACTGTAGTGGCATGATCTCGGCTCACTGCAACATCTGCCCCCTGGGTTCCAGTGAGTTTCCTGCCTCAGCCTCTCAGGTAGCCGGGATTACAGGCACCCACCATCACGTCGTGCTAATTTTTGTAATTTTAGTAGAGACGGGGTTTCACCATGTTGGCCAGGCTGGTCTCAAACTCCTGACCTCAAATGATCCACCTACCTCAGTCTCCCAAAGTGCTGGGATTACAGGCATGAGCCACCACGCCTGGCCAAAGCTGACAATGTTTTTTAACCAAAGAACTCATTCTATGCCTAGCCAAACTATGAATGAAATGTCTATGAAACAGAAAGACATATTCGGACTTGCAAAATGAAAAATGAGCCAACTAATAACTGAGCAAAAAAAGTATGAATCCTTTCTCAGAGCTACTGTGCACCAGTTAGAAACCAGCCAGCTCAGACTGCAGCAAGAGGACAGAGGACAGAGACTCTAGGATGGATGCTTTAAGAAAAACAATGGAATGGATGCCTTTGGTCCTAGGGATAATTGTGCTAAGAGGCCTTGGATAGAGCTGTAGAGCTGTTGGAATTTAGGGAAAGATGTGGCCAGAGATTCAGAGAGAACTAAACAAATGGAAAAGAATGAGGCAAACACAAAAAGTTACGTTAGAAAGGAAATGCCATCACAATACTCCACCTGCTTATTGTGGAGTAGAGTTTCAGAAGCATAATAATGGAAACACTAATTATGGATTTCAGCAAAAATTGTTGTATATTTAGGGGATAGTGGAAGTAGGAGGAAGTCGTCAGGAGGCTTATTGCTTGAACACACATTAATGACGGGTACCCAGAAATGAGCATTAACTAGGTAAAAGTAAAAATAAGCAGGGTGTTTGGTGGGAATGTAAATTAGTTCAACCATTGTGAAAGACAGTGTAGTGATTCCTCAAGGATCTAGAACCAGAAATACCATTTGACCCAGCAATCCCATTACTGGGTACATACCAAAGGATTATAAATCATTCTACTATAAAGACACATGCACACATATGTCTATTGCAACACTATTCAAAATAGCAAAGACTTGGAACCAACCCAAATGCCCATCAATGACAGACTGGGTAAAGAAAATGTGGCACATATACACCATGGAATACTATGCAGTCATAAAAAGAATGAGTTCATGTCCTTTGGCGGGACATGGATGAAGCCGGAAACCATCATTCTCAGAAAACTAACACAAGTACAGAAAACCAAACACCACATTTTCTCACTCATAAGTGGGAGTTGAACAATGAGAGCACATGGACACAGGGAGCGGAATATCACACGGGGCCTGTCGGGGGTGAGGGGCAAGGGGAGGGAGAACATTAGGACAAATACCTAATGCATGCAAGGCTTAAACCTATGATGGGTTGACAGGTGCAGTAAACCACCATGGCACATATATACCTATGTAACAAACCTGCATGTTCTGCACTTGTATCCCAGNCTATGCAGTCATAAAAGAATGAGTTCATGTCCTTTGGCGGGACATGGATGAAGCCGGAAACCATCATTCTCAGAAAACTAACACAAGTACAGAAAACCAAACACCACATTTTCTCACTCATAAG
This sequence comes from Rhinopithecus bieti, assembly GCF_001698545.2. NCBI lineage: Eukaryota > Metazoa > Chordata > Mammalia > Primates > Cercopithecidae > Rhinopithecus > Rhinopithecus bieti. The sequence continues at coordinate 229,274 of NW_016810852.1, forward strand.
TGGGAGTTGAACAATGAGAGCACATGGACACAGGGAGCGGAATATCACACGGGGCCTGTCGGGGTGAGGGGCAAGGGGAGGGAGAACATTAGGACAAATACCTAATGCATGCAAGGCTTAAACCTATGATGGGTTGACAGGTGCAGTAAACCACCATGGCACATATATACCTATGTAACAAACCTGCATGTTCTGCACTTGTATCCCAGAACTTAAAGTAAAATAAAAACAAAAAACAAACAAACAAAAAAAAAACAATCAGGGCGGGTGCTAACACTCAGGGAGTCATTGAGGCAACAAGTGACAGCTTTATATTACATGTCCATCAATGGATGAGTGGATAAATAAGATGTGGCATATCCATACAATCAAATATTCAGCAATAAAAAGAAATGAAGTATTGATACATGCAACAATAGGATGAACCTTGAAGACATTATACTAAGCAAAACAAGCCAGTCAGGAAAGACTGTGTATTGTATGATTCTATTTATATGAAATGTTTGGAATAGGCAAATCTATAGAGACAGAAAGCAGATTAGTGGTTGCCAGGGGCTGGGGTGAGAGGAGCGGGAGAGTAGGGGAGTGACAGTAATGGATACGGGGTGCCTTTAAGGGTGGATGAAAATGTCCTAAAATTGATTGTGGTGATAGTTAATACATTAAAAACACTCAACTGTACACTCTAAATGGGAGAATCACATGGTATGTAAATTAAATATTTAAAACAATTTAAAAACCTTATCAACCTAGCAATCATGCTTCTTGATATTTATCCAAATGAATGGAAAACTTATGTGCACAGAAAACCTGCACATGGATGCACAGAGCAACATTATTCATGAGTGCCAAAACCTGGAAGCAACCAAGATGCCCTTCAGCAGGTGAATGGATAAACAAACCTTGGTACATTCAGACAATGGATTATTATTCAGAGCTAAAAAGAAATCAAGTCATGAAAAGATATGGAGGAAACTTAAATGCATATTACTAAGTGAAAGAAGCCAATTTGAAAAGGATGCATACAGTATGATTCAAACTGTATGACATTCTGGAAAAAGTGAAACAGTAAAAAACAAAGAAAAAAAGATAGTAAAAAGATCAGTGGTTGCTAGGGGTTGAGGGGAGAAAGGGATGAGTGGGTAGATCACAGAGGATTTGTAGGGCGATAGAATTATTCTGCATGATCCTATAGTGATAGATACAGTTCATTATTCGTTTTTCAAAATTCATAGAACATGCAACACCATGGGTGAACCCTAATGACTATAATGACTAAACTATAGACTTTGAGTGATAACTGTGTGTCCATATAGGTTCATCAGTTTTAATAAATGCACCACTCCAGTGTAGAATATTCCTAGTTGGGAAGGTTGGCAGGGACAGGGATTATATGAGAAGCCTCTGTACTTTCCATTCAATTTTGCTGTGAAGCTAAAACTCTTCTGAAAAATAAAGTCTATTTTAAAAAGATAGCAGCAATCTTCCTATTTTATGTGTGTGTGTATGCATATATAATTTCACTGTGTTCTAGCTTGTATAATTGCTATGAGAAATTGACTGCAGATCTAATTGTAGCTTCTGTACAGGTGATGTGGGTTTTTCCTGTGGTCTTTTCTTTTCTTTTTTTTTTTTTGAGGCGGAGTCTCGCTCTGTCGCCCAGACTGGAGTGCAGTGGTGCGATCTCCGCTCACTGCAAGCTCCACCTCCCGGGTCCACGCCATTCTCCTGCCTCAGCCTCCCGAGTAGCTGGGACTACAGGCGCCCGCCACCACGACCGGCTAATTTTTTGTATTTTTAGTAGAGATGGGGTTTCACCGTGTTAGCCAGGATGTCCTGTGGTCTTTTAAAATATTTCTATCTTAAGTGTTCTACATTTCCACTGCAGTGTGTTTAGGTGTTGACTCATTTTTATTTATCCTGTTTCCTGTAGCTATGGGTTCTAGTCTATCCTCAGTACTAGACGTTTCTCAGCCATTATCACTTCAAAGATGCCTCTCTTCCATTTTCTGTATTCCATCCTTGTGAAGTTCTGATGGGGATATGTTGAACCTTCCCATCCTACTCTTCTGATTTTCTTTTTTTCTTTTCTTTCTTTCTTTCTTTTTTTCTTTTTTCTTTTCTTTTCTTTTTTTTTTTTTTTGAGGCGGAGTCTCGCTCTGTCGCCCAGGCTGGAGTGCAGTGGCGCGATCTCGGTTCACTGCAAGCTCCGCCTCCCGGGTTCACGCCATTCTCCTGCCTCAGCCTCCCGAGTAGCTGGGACTACAGGCACCGCCATCACGCCTGGCTAATTTTTTGTATTTTTAGTAGAGACGGAGTTTCACCGTGTTAGGCAGGATGGTCTCGATTTCCTAACCTCGTGATCCTCCCGCCTCGGCCTCCCAAAGTGCCAGGATTACTGGCGTGAGCCATCGCGCCCGGTCTCTTATTTTCTTATTCTTATTTTCTATCTCCTTGGTCTCTCTCTTTCCATTTTGGATAAATTCTCTCGTCATCTTTATATACTCTTCTCTTTAACTCTTCCATGGAGTAGTTTTTTTTTTTCACTTTTAATTCTGAGAGAACTGTAGATTCACATGCGGTTTTGAGAAATAACATAGAAAAATCCCACGTACTCTATCCAGTTTCTGCCAATAGTAACATCTTGCAAAACTACAGAACAGTATCATAACCAGGACATTGACAATCATGCAATCAAGATACAGAATATTTCCATCACCCTTATGGAATCTCATGGAACATTTGCTTACCCAAGAATCCCTCATGCTGCCCTTTTATATCCACCCCTACATTTCTCCCACCCCACCCATTTCTGGCAACCATTAATCTATTCGCCGTTCCCCATTTCTATAATTCTGTCATTTTAAGAATGTTATATAAATGGAATCATACAGTATGTAACCTTTTGGATTGACTTTTTTCCCTCAGCATCATTCTGTGGAGTTTCATCCCCTCTACTCCTATTTTTCTGGAGTCATTTGTTTAATCATGAACATGAATCATTTAAGGTGTGGAATTTTGTCCAATACTTTTTTTTGCATCAATTGATATAATCTCATAGGTATTTTTCTTTAGCCTGTTAATATGGTAAATTATACTGATTGATGTTCAAATATGGAACCGGCCTTCCATCCCTGGAACCTGCTTAGTCATGAGGTATAATTCTTTTTATATATTGCCAATTTTATTTGCTAATACTTGTTAAGGTTTTGTACATCTGTATTCATGAGGGAGATTGGTCTATTGAGTTTTTATTTCAACAATTATATTTTTAATTTCTAAACCCTTAGTTTGTTTTAAAATCTGTCTTGCTACTGACAGTCCCTTGTTGCTTTCATATTTTTGTGTTTCTAGCTTTGTTTCTTTGGTGATAATGAATTGTGAGTTCATATTTGGTTTATCTAAATCTGGGAGGAATCCCTAGAGCTTACTTTGGGGATGGTTTCCTCCAAATAGAATTTGCATTTTCTTTTGTTGCGTGCCAGAGAGCCACTCTCCTAGTGTCACTTGAACCCTCTTTGGTCCTATTCCTCTCATCAGGTCTCAGGCCAAGTTCCCATTCCAGCCCTTTGCTACTGGCCCAAGGATCAATCTCTTGACTACAAGACTGCAGGTAGCATTTACTGTCCAGGAACCTCTGCCTCTCAAGACTTTTCCCTCTTGAAAATTTCTCTCCCTTACTCACAAACCCAGCAAAGCAATACAAGTAATGGTTTAGGCAAGATCTAGGATTTCCTTCCTCCCCTCCCTTCCCCTCCCCTCCCTCCCTC
>NW_016810852.1:236455-246742 GCF_001698545.2 Rhinopithecus bieti
CCTCCCTCCCTCCCTTCCTTCCTTCCTTCCTTTCTTCCTTTTTTCCTTCCTTTCCTCCTCTCTCTTTCTTATTTCTTTTCATTTTCACAGGAGATGCCCTAAGAATATCTTGTCTACCACACTGCTGGTAGTGGAATGACATTCCATTCATTGTACATCCACCATATAACAAATACTTCAATGCCTGACACTTCAAATGTTAAGAATAGGGAGTAAATTGAACCCTTACACATTGCTGGTAGGAGAATAAATTCAAGACAATAACTTTGGAGAGCTAGTTATTATTATCTAGAAAATTTGCAAATGCACATATCGTACATTTTATTTCTAGCCCATACTCTACAGAAACTCTTCCACATATGGCTAATAGAGACATAGAATATTCATTGTGCATTATTTATAAGAGCAGACTAAATGTTCATTAAGAGCATAATTGTGGTATGTTTATGCAATGGAATACTATGCAGCAATGGAAAGGAATAAATCAGACCCACAAGTATTAATATAGGTAAGTCTCACATACATAATAAGAGTAAACACAAAGCAGCGAAATACATATAATATGACTATGTTTGCAGAAAGTTTAAACCATGCAAAACAATAATAAATATGACTTAGGAATGCATACATATGTAGTAAGAATATGAAGAAATGCATAATAGCAATAAACACCAAACTCAGGACAGCAGTTGCCTCTGAAGAGAAGGCTGAAAATATAAAATACAAATAGAAAGGCAGGCCCAGGGACTGAACTGGTATTGTTTGTTTTATTTCTTAAACTAGTGATGAGGACATGGTTATTCACTATATTACTCCTTGTACCTTTTAGGAGGTCTTGCCTTGTCTTCTAGCCAGCTTAATACCTCTGAGTACTTCTAATGGCGTGAATCCCAGAGTCACTAGTAGCAATGGAATTAAGTTCAGCTAGGAAGAAGGTGTGGTATGAGAAGACAGCTGAGGTCCACCAATATCTCTGAAGGCTGAGAAGGGGTAAGACTTGGCAAGTGTGGTGTTTTCAAATCCATAGGAGGGGAGAGTTTCAAAAAGGCTTATGTAGTAGGCAGCTTCTGAACTGGCTCCAAATAATCTCCACCTCCTGGTATTCACATTCTCATGTAATCCCCTCCCATTGAACATGGGATGAACCCAGTCACTTGATTCTAACAAATAGAATATGGTAAATTGATGGGATGCCCTTTCCTAGCTTAGGTTACAAAAGAGTGTGAATTCTGTGGTGCCCAAACTCTCTTTTTCTGGCTTATCTTACTGGCTTGCTGTGATGAAGCAAACTGCCATGCTGTGAGTTGTCTGATGGAGAGACCCACATGACAATAAACTGAGGGTGGCTGCTAGCCTACAACAAGCAATGAACTGAGGTCTTTGATCCAATAACACTTGGACTGAATCCTGTCAACAATAATGTGAGTAAGCATGGAACTGGAGCCTTCCTTAGTCAAGATTTCAGATGAGACCACAGCCCCAGCCAACACCTTGATTGTAGCAAGCCATGCAATCTGCATGCCATAGAAACTATGAAACTACAGAAACTATGAGGTAATAAGTGTTGTTGTTATAAGTCATTACGTTTTGGGGTAATTTGTTGTGCCTCCATTGATAACAAATACAGATTTTGGTAACTGGAAATGGGGGGCTGCTGCTAACTAACACCTAAAAGTGTGGGAGCAGCTTTGGAACCCTTGGTGTGCAGAGGCTGGGAAGATTTTGAGGAGCATATTAGAAAAAGCCTAAATTGCCTTGAACACATTGTTAGTAAACATCATGACTTTGAGGAGGCTGCCAATGGGGGCTAAAAAGAAAATGAGGAAAATATTATTAGAAACTAGAGGAAGGATGGGTGTGTGCTTATTGTGTAGTGATAGAAAGCTTAGTGACATGTCAATCTGAAATCACGTGGAAGCCAGAATATGTGGCTAATGAACTAGGTGATCTAGTTAGGAAGATTTTCAAGTGAAGTATTGAAGATGCCTCCTGGTTTCTTCTTGCTGCCTATAGTAAATTGCAAGAGGAGAAAGATAAATCAAAGGAAGGACTATTAAAACTATTAAACAAGAAAGGAGCCAGGACTTTATGATTTTGAAAGTTTGCAGTCTCTCTAGATGGCAAACTATATGAAAGTTAAGAAATGGCTTCTTGGCTGCATGCAGTGACTCACGCCTATAATCCCTACAATTTGGGAGGCTGAGGCAGGAGGGTTGCTTGAGTCCAGAGGTTCAAGACCAGCCTTGGCAATATAGTGAGACCCCTGTCTCTACAAAAATTTTAGAAAATTAGCTGGATATGATGGTGCACACCTGTAGTCCCAGCTACTACAGAGGCTAAGGTGGGAGGATTACTTGAGCCTGAGAGGTTGAGGCTGCAGTGAGCCAAGATTGTGCCACTGCATTCCAGCCTAGGCAACAGAGTGAGACTCCATTTCTAAAAAGAAGAAAAATATTACTTCTGAGCACTGTCAGGAAAACATGGTCTGGCAATAAAATAAAGGCAAAGGTGTGACCTACCACCTTTCATTAAGACTTCAGAAAACCAAAGAATCAGAGTATTAGTCACACAGGGGGCTCTTTCAGGAGAATTAGGGTGTCCCTCCCCGCTCCTTTCCAGTAAAACAATAGGTCCTCCAGGAAGTTTAAGAGCATCGGCCACCAGCAGAAGGCCAAGGCTTTTGACAAATAGAGTGAACTCTGGTGAGATTCACAGAAGATGCACAAAGTTTTTGAGAAAATTATATAAGCAGAAATACTGCCAGCTTGGGCTGAAAGGGACTAAGATGCACAAAATGAAAGAAGTCTTTTGGACCTCCAACATTTTACTGGGAGGAAACAGGCTGAGAAAACCATTCAGGTGCAAAGGATTTTTACCTTTCATGATAAAGGAGGGATGGCTCAGAGGCCCAGCCAAGAGCCTAAAAGATGCAGGCAAAAGTCATGGAGAATTATTGCTAGGTCTTGAAACCTCATCAAGGAACTCCCAACATTTTAATCAGCTGGATTTGAGAATTTCTGTGGACCAGTGGTTTTCTTGCCTCTCATTTTCCCAATTTTTGAGCAGGAATCTCTACCACAGTGACCCATGTCTGTCCCACCACTGCATGTCAGGTGGATTGATGCGGGGCACACATCTGGTCTCTTCGGTTTCATGAATCCACAGATGGAGAGGAAACACACTTGAAAGTTGGAGCTACACCCCAGGAGCCTCCATCACACCTGGACCTGATTGAGATGATGATGTGGAACTGGACTTGGAGCTGATGCCGAAATGGAAGAAGAATTTAGGGGACTTTGGGAAGGAGTTAATGCATTTTGCATGTGAGGGGGTTCTGAGTCTTTGAGGGCCAGAGAGAGTGGACTGTGGTAGGTAGGCAGCTTTTGAGAGGGCCCTCAATGTCCCCACCTCTGAGTGTTCATAAGTGTGATGTAATTCCCTTTCCTTGAGCTGCTGGACTTAATGAGCCTTCCTGAAACCAAGGGCACAGACCAGAGGCCCTCCAGACCTGAGTCCTGTGGTTCAGTGCACGGCCCTGTAGCTGCAGGTTCCCTGAGAAGGGCGGATAGCAGAGCAGACCGTGATATCTCCAGGTGGCTCCTGAGCACCTGCTCTGCTCTGTTTCCCCTCCAGGCTTTCTGATTTTGGCTTCTTGGCCGCTCGCCATCTTCCAGGCTCTCCACTCATCCTGTGAGGGCGTGACCTGGTCTGTGCTTAGCCTGCAAGCTCTACTCTGTCCCCCAGACACCTCACACTCTGTGGGGACCCTGGAAAGAAAGGTAGCCTTGGGCTTCTTGGAAGTGCCAGGAAAGGAAAACAATCCAATCATTTAGGAGCTCCACTTCCCATTGGAGCTGGGGACCCTCATCCCCTAGGAAATGCTGGTCCTTAGTCACTGCCCTCCTGACCAGACCTGCTGCTGCTATGCCCAGCATCTTTTCTCACCAGCCTCATCCTAATATGAAGGCTGAAGGCACATTTGGGCTGTGCCAGGAGCCAGGGTGATTGACAGCTGGAGCTCCTAGAGGGGCTCATTAAGTGAAGCTGGGTGGGGCCTAGGGGAGCTCACTTTCCCCTGCCAGTCCCAGACCCAGGAGATGAGCTGGGAGAGGGCAGGAGAAGGTGTCAGAGCAGCCAAGCTGGATGTCCTTTGCAGCCTGCCAGCTTGAGGCCCCAGCTGTGCCCACTGCCGAGGGCCAGCCTCTGCTCCTGAAGGCCCAACAGCCAGCCTGGAATATTCATAAGTGCCAAAGCCTCCCACCCCTGGGCCTGTGGGCCTCCTTAGAACCCCTGGAACTCATGGTCTTTCATTCTAGAGACACCACAAGTTACTATGCACCACTCCCAACACTTCCTCCTCCCTGTCCAAGTCCTCGCTTTCCATAATTTCCCAGTCTTGCAACACACTGGGCCTGCCTGTCCTTCTGATTTGCAAATTTAATCTCCCAAGAGCTAGTTATAATACGCAACATTATAAACCAGAAGTAAACTTGTCTGTCTAATAAGGGCTACTGGAGAGACTTCTTTTCTGTTTATACCCTTTTATCTTGTTTAAATATTTTGTGTCTTTTAGTTCCTTTCAAAATCAGGAAAACAAGAGATATTTCCTTTTAGAAGGGGGAAAAGCCCGTTACTTCCCCTCCTGGTGGTAAAGAGCAAGGGCCCTGCAACCAGGCTGATTGTGTTTGAATCCCTATCCTGGGTGGCCTTGGGCAAGTCACTTAACCTCTCTGTGCCTTAGTGTTCCCATGTGTAAAATGGAGTTAACAATTCCTTCCTCAGAGGGTTGTGAGGATTAAGTAGTATATATAAAATGCTTACTGATACATAGCACATCTTTTTTTTTTTGAGATGGAGTCTTGCTTTGTTGCCCAGGCTGGAGTGCAGTGGCACGATCTTGGCTCACTGCAACCTCCATCTCCTGCGTTCAAGTGATTCTCCTGCCTCAGCCTCCCAAGTAGCTGGGATTACAGGCATGCACCACCATGCCCGGCTAATTTTTGTATTTTTGGTAGAGATGGGCTGTCACCATACTGGCCAGGCTGGTCTCCTGATCTCGTGATCTGCCCGCCTTGGCCTCCCAAAGTGCTGGGATTTTAGGCGTGAGCCACCATGCCCGGTCAATGCAGAGTAAATCTTAAATAAATATTTGTTAAATAAAATTTGAAACTCAGCTGCCTGGGAAAGGAGGCCGGTGAGTCGTAAGGTCCAGCGGCTCCCGTCTCAGCCCCTACCTCCATCTCTGCCTACCCATTTCCGACCTCAGGGTCCAGATGTGAGAATTTGTGCTGGTTTCAGTTTCTACTCCAAGCTGTTGGCCCAGGACACTGCCCAACTCCAAGGCTCCTGGCAGGTCCTGTGCACTTTCAGTCACCTGTGTCCTCTGCCTGTAAGCTCCATCCTGAGGACCAGCAAAGTCTGTGGACAGGCCACACACACCCCACCTGCCCTCCCATCTGACTTCCCAGTGTTACTGAATCCTTCCCTGGGCCACCTTAAGGCCCTAGGACCCTGACTGCAGACTACCTGGTCCTCCAACAGCACCATGCAGGCCTGTAGCTCCACCAGCTGTGCTGACCCCTTGCCATGGGCCATGGTCTAGGACCAAGTCCCAGGCTTCCCTCTCTGGGTGCAAAGTCCTCTCCCTGCCGGTGAAGTCTGCGGTTCCCTCCCAAGGACCCAAACTCAGTCATCATCCTTTCTCAGCCCTGCCCTGCTTCTCTTGGGACAGAGACAAACCTGAAGATACTTGAGGATTCAGTTGTCACTAGTGAAGAATCAGGCTGGGCTCAGGCTGTGCAAAGACTGCTTTCTGGTATGACCAGGGAGGGGGACTGCGGGCAGAGCCAGGGGCAGCGAAAGGGGATGTGTAATGGTAAGGGGTCTTCCTCATGGAAGAAGAGGCAGGGCTGGGGTCAGAGTTTGGCAGCAAGACAGCCAAGAGAGAGAAGACTGCTAGCTAGCTAGAGTACTTCCTTGTGATGCTTTCTGCCTGAGCATCAGTGCTGTTCTAGAGATGGTTTCCAAAAGGAGCATCTGTTTAACAAGTGTCCTGGGGCAGTGATCAACCTCTCTGACCTTTAGTCTCTTTATCTGTAGGATGGGATGATAATGCCTTTCTCTAAGACGTGTTAGGAAGATCCCATGAGATATTGTTGTGGTGACTGCAAAGTGTTTAGTACATTGCCTGGTGTGATAAATCTTAAACATGAATGCTGGGGCTGGACGTGGTGACTCACGCCTGTAATCCCAGCATTTTGGGAGCACAGGTGGGAGAATTGCTTGAGACCAGGAGTTTGAGACCAGCCTAGGCAACATAGTGAGACCCTGTCTGTAATAAACAAACAAATAAATAAATAAAAATGCTGAAAAGCCTTCTTGACGGTTATTATCAAGGTCTGTCTTGGGAGGTGGGTCCTAGAATAAGAGACTGACTATGAGTGAGGGGTTGCAGGCCAGATCATAAAGTGACAGGAGGCATGAGGGGAGCCTGGCGATGATGGCAGCTATCTTCTCATGACATTAATTCCCCAAGAAGTTCTCTACTCCCAAATTCTATTTTCTCCCTTTTTTGATCACAACTTAAAGAAACTCTAAGCCTGAGATGGGAGCAGTGATAATAGGTTCCACAAGCCTGGTTTGTACCTGGTGCTCACAACAGTGCTGTGGCGGGCTGTTCTGTCTGTGTGGAACAGCCCTGTCCCCCCCCAGGAAGCACCAGGGCATAGCTTGGGGTACCACTAAAAAGCAAATTCATAAAGACAGAAAGTATAATACAGGTTACCAGGGACTGAGGGGAGGGGATAACAGGGAGTTATTTTTTAATGGGTACAGAGTTTCTGTTTGAGATGATGAAAAAGTTCTGGAAATGGATAGTGATGGTTGGATAACGTTGTAATGCCACTAAATTGTACACTTAAAAATGGTTAAAATGGTCGGGTGCAGTGGCTCACACCTGTAATCCCAGCACTTTGGGAGGCCAAAGCAGGTGGCTCACATGAGGTTGGGAGTTCAAGATCAGCCTAACCAACAAGGTGAAACCCCGACTCTACTAAATACAGAACATTAGCCAAGTGTGGTGGTGCACCCCTATAATCCCCGCTACTTGAGAGGCTGAGCTAGGAGAATAACTTGAACTTGGGAGGCAGAGCTTGCAGTGAGCTGAGACTGCACCACTGCACTCCAGCCTGGGCAACAAGAGTGAAACTCTGTCTCAAAAAAAATAAAAAATAAATAAATGGTTAAAATGGTCAATTTTATGTTGTGTATAGAAACATATGTGTATGCATATACACATTTTTCTCAAGTGTATGTAGATCATTCTCCAGGGTAGACCATCTGTTAGGCCACAAAAGAAGTCTTAATACATTTTAAAAGATTGAATTATCATACAACATATCTTTTATGAATACAATGGAATACAAGTAAGAATGAATCACAGAAAGAAAATTGAAAAAGTCACAACTATGTGGAAATTAAACGTACTCTTTTTTTTTTTGAGATGGAGTTGCGCTCTTGTTGCCCAGGCTGGAGTGCAACGGCGTGATCTCCGCTCACTGCAACCTCTGCCTCCTGGGTTCAAGCAATTCTTCTGCCTCAGCCTCCTGAGTAGGTGGGATTACAAGCATGCACCACCATGCCCAGCTAATTTTGTATTTTCAGTAGAGATGGGGTTTCTCCACTTTGGTCAGGCTGATCTTGAACTCCCGACCTCAGGTGATCTACCCGCCTCGGCCTCCCAAAGTGCTGGGATTACAAGCGTGAGTCACTGCACCCGGCATCTTACTCTTAACCAATGGTTATTTAAGAAGAAATCACTTGGGAGATGCTCTGAACCTGTTCCGGTTCAGGGGGTGCCCAGAAAAAAAAGAAGAAATCACAAAGGAAATTTAAAATACTTAGAAATTAATGAAAATATAAAACAGGCTGGGTGCAGTGGCTCACACCTGTAATCCCAGCACTTTGGGAGGCCGAGGTGGTGGATTGCTTGAGCTCAGGAGTGCAAGACCAGCCTGGGCAACATAGTGAAGCCCTGTCTCTATCAAAAATACAAAAAATCAGCCGGGCATGGTGGCATGTGCCTGTAGACCCAGCTACTGAGGAGACTGAGGTAGGAGAACTGCTTGAGCCTGGGAGGGGGAGTTTGCAGTGAGTCAAGATCTTGTCACTACACTCCAACCTGGGTAACAGAATGAGACCATGACTCCAAAAAAAAAAAAATTAAAAAAAAAAAAATAAACAACACATCAAAACTTATGAAATGCAGTGTTTTGAGGGAAATTTATAATAGTGAATGACCTCATTAAAAAAGAAGAAAGATCTCAAATTAATAACCTAGCCCAACTTTTCACAGAACTGAGAAAAGAAGAGAAAATAAACCTAATGCTAGTATAAGAAATAAATAATTTTTAAAAATGGAGATAAATGAAATGGAGAATGGAAAAACAGTAGAGAGAATCACTAAAACTAAGACCGGTTCTTTAAAAAATCAGTAAAACTGGCAAACCTTTAGCTATACCAACAAAGAAAAAAGAGCATGCAAATAACTAAAATCAGGAACAAAAGTGTGGGTATTACTACTGACTTTACAAAACTAAAAAGGATTATAAGAGAATACTATGAATAACTGTACACCAATAAGTTAGATAACCTTGGTAAAATGGGCAAATTCTTTGAAAAACACAAGCCACCACACTTACTCAGAAGACATAAAACATCTGAACAGACCTATAACCATGAAAGGGATTGAATTATTAATGAAAAACTTCCAAACAAAGAACAGTCCAGGGCCAGATAACTTCACTGGTGAATTCTGCAAATACAGAAAAACTAATGCCAGTACCTCTCAAACTCTTCTAAAATTTAGAAGAGGGAACACTTTTTAAGTCATCTTATGAGGTCAGTGCTATCCTGATACCAAAGCAAGTCAAGGACACCACAAGAAAAGAATAGTATAGAGGGTGGCCCTTATGAACATAGGTGCAGAAATCCTCAACAAAATACTAGCAAACTGAATCCAAGAGCATATTAAAGCACCATGGCCAAGTCAGATTTATCCCAGGAATGAAAGGGTGGTTCAACCTAAAAAAAAAAAAAAAAAAAAAAAAAAAAAAATCAATCAGTGTAATATACCACATTAATAGAGCAAAAGAAGAAAATCATGAGATCATGATCAATGTTGCAAAAAAGCATTTTACAAAATCCAAGCGCCTTTCATGGTAAGAAAACTCAGAAAAATGGGGATAGAAGGGAATTTCTCAATCTAATGAAAGGCATTTCTGAGAAACCCACAGCTAACCTCATAGTCAATGGTGAAAGACTGAAAGCTTTCCCCTAAGATCAAGAACAAGACATGATGTCCATTTTCACCACGACTATTCAACATTGTGCCAGAAATTCTAGCCAGGCAATTAGGCAAGAAAAGGTAATGAAAACCGTCCACATTGAAAAAGGAAGAAGTAAAACTATCTGTATTTGCAGATGACATGATCCTATATTTGGAAAATCCCAAAAAGTCACAAAAACTACTATTGCTAATAAACAATTTTAGCAACTTGCAGGGTGCAAAATCAACACATGAAAATGAGTTGTGTTTCTACACACTATTAATGGACAATTCAATTTATAATATCATCTAAAAGAATAAAATATCTAGGAATAAATTTAACCAAGGAAGTGAAAGACTTGTATATTGCAAACCATAAAACGTTGCTGAAAGACCTTAAGGAAGACCTGAATAAATGGAAAGACAACCCATGTTCGTAAATTGAAAGACTTACCCTTAAGATGGCAGTACTACCCAAAGCTATCTAGAGATTCATTGCAATCTCTATGAAAATTCTGCCTTTTTTTTTTTTTTTTGGCAGAAATGGGAAAGCCAATTCTCAAATTCATATGAAATTTTAAGAAACATTGAGTAGCCAGAACAATACTGAAAATGAAGAACAAAGTTGGAGGACTTACATTTTCTGATTTAAAGACTAACTATAAAGCTGCAGTAATCGGTCGGGCGCTGTGGCCTACGCCTGTAATCCCAGCACTTTGAGAGGCTGAGGCAGGGGGATCATGAGGTCAGGAGTTCGAGACTAGCCTAACCAACATGGTGGAACCCCGTCTCTACTAAAAATATAAAAATTAGCCGGGCGTGGTGATGCACACTTGTAATCCCAGCTACTCAGGAGGCTGAGGCAGGAGAATCGCTTGAAGCCGGGAGGCGGAGGTTACAGTGAGCCAAGATCACGCCACTGCACTCCAGCCTGGGTGACAGAGCGAGACTCTGTCTCAAAA
>NW_016810852.1:246977-257173 GCF_001698545.2 Rhinopithecus bieti
AAAAAAAAAAAAAAAAAAAAAAGCTACAGTAATCGAAACAGTGTAGTACTGCCACTGGGATAAACATGTAGAAAAATGGAATAAAATTGAGAGTCCAGAAATAAACCCATTCACTTAGGGTCAATTGATTTTTTGTTTGTTTGTTTTTGTTTGTTTGTTTGTTTGTTTTTTTGAGACGGAGTCTTGCTCTGTCGCCCAGGCTGGAGTGCAGTGGCGCGATCTCAGCTCACTGCAAGCTCCGCCTCCCGGGTTTACGCCATTCTCCTGCCTCAGCCTCCCGTGTAGCTGAACTACAGGCGCCATTCTCCTGCTTCAGCCTCCCGTGTAGCTGGGACTACAGGCGCCCGCCACCTCGCCCGGCTAGTTTTTTGTAATTTTTAGTAGAGACGGGGTTTCACTGTGTTAGCCCGGATGGTCTCGATCTCCTGACCTTGTGATCCGCCTGTCTCGGCCTCCCAAAGTGCTGGGATTACAGGCTTGAGCCACCACGCCCGACCCGGGTCAATTGATTTTTAACATGGGTAACAAGACCGTTTAACTGAGGAAAGACTGTCTCCTTAACAAATGTTGCTCAACAAATCCACATACAAAAGAATGAGTTTTTTCATTCTTATCTCACACAATATACAAAAATTAACTCAAATACTTGAGGGAATAGATACCCCATTGTCCATGATGTGATTATTATGCATTGCATGCCTGAATCAAAACATCTCATGTACCCCATAAATATATATACCTTCTATTGTACCCATGCAAATTTAAAAATTTTAAAATTGGGCTGGGTGTGGTGGCTCATGCTTGTAATCCCAGCACTTTGGGAGGCTGAGGCGGGCAGACTGCTAGAGCTCCCGAGTTTGAGATCAGCCTGGGCAACATGGTGAAACCCCATCTCTATAAAAAATACAAAAATTAGTCAGGCATGGTGGCACAAGCCTGTGGTCCCAGCTACTTGGGAGGCTGAGGTTGGAAGATCGCTTGAGCCCAGGAGGCAGAGGTTTCAGTGAGCGGAGATTGTGCCACTGCACTTCAGCCTGGGAGCTGGAGAGAGACAAAAATAAAATCTAAAATTAAAAAAAATTTTTTTTAAATTTAAAAATTAACTCAAAATGGATCAACAACCTGACTATAAGGGATAACACTATAAAACTCTCAGAAGTAAAGATATGGGAAATCTCATGACCTTGGATTTGCCAATGGATTTTCAAATGTGACAACAAAAGCATGAGCAACACAAGAAAAAATAGATAAATTAAACTATGAAAACTGTAAGTTTCTGTGCATCAAAAGACATTATGAGGAAGGTAAAAAGACAACTTGCAGAATGGTAGAAAATGTTTGCAAATCATAAAGAACTCTTACAACTCAAAAGCAAAAAGACAAACAACCAATTCAAAAATGAGCAAAATGACTTGGATAGGCATTTCTCCAAAGAAGTGATACAAATGGCCAATAAGCACATCGAAAGATGCTCAACGTCATTAGTCATTAGGAAAATGCAAACCAAAAACCGCAGTGAGATACCACTGCATATTTACTAGTACGGCAATAATTTTTGAACACCAGAAAATAGCAAGTGTTGATGATAAACATTTTCTGATTTAAAAACCTAAATTGGAATCCCTCCATATTGCTGGCATTAATGTAAAATGGTGCAGCCGCTGTGGAAAGCAGTTTGGCAGTTCCTCAAAAAGTTAAACATAGAATGATCATTTGACCCAGCAATTCCATTCCTGGGCATTTACCAGAAAGAATTGAAAACAGGTATTCAAACAAATATTTGTACGCATGTGTTCACAGTAGTAGTATTCACAACAACCAAAAGGTGAAAAACACCCAAATGTCCCTCAGTGGATGACTGGAGAAACAAATTGAGGGACACACACGCCCTGGGGTATTCAGCAGGAAAAAGGAATGAAGTACTGATACATGGTACACATGGATGAACCTTGAGAACACGCTAAGTAAAAGAACAGAGGGTCACATATTGTGTGATTCCATTTATATGCAATGTCCAGAATAGGTAAATCTTTAGAAACAAATCAGATTGGTGGTTGTCAGGGGTTGTGGCGAAGAGAGAATGGAGAGTAATCACTGAGTGGGTACAGGGTTCTCTGGAGTGATGAAAATGTTTTAGAAATAGAGGGGGTGGTTGCTCAACACTGTAAATACACTAAATGCCACTGAATTGTTCACTTTAAAATGGCTAACTTGGCCGGGCACGGTGGTTCACACCTGTAATCCCAGCATTTTGAGAGGCCAAGGTGGGTGGATGGCCTGAGGCCCAAAGTTCAAGATCAGCCTGGTCAAATGTTGAAACTCAGTCTCTACTAAAAATACAAAACATTAGCCGGGAGTGGTGGCGCCTGCCTGTAATCCCAGCTACTTGGGAGGCTGAGGCAGGAGAATCACTTGAACCTGGGAGGCAGAGGTTGCAGTGAGCCAAGATTATGCCATTGCACTCCAGCCTGGACAACAGGAGCAAAACTCTGTCTCAATAAACAAACAAACAAACAAACAAATAAGTAAATAAATAAATGGTTACCTTTATGTTATGTGAATTTAAACTCAATAAAAATAAAATTGTGTAGTTCTTGGATGATGTAATAGACTTTGGTGGTAAAATAAACTGGATTATAAATGTAAATGTATAAAATAAAATTACAAAACTTTTAGACGAAAACAAGAAAAAATTATCATGACCCGGCGTTAGGCAAATAATTCTTAGACAATGACACTAAAAGCATGATGCATAAAAGAAAAATTGGGTTTCACTAAAATTAAACACTTCTTCTCTGTGAAAGATGCCATTAAGAAAATGAAAAGCACTGGGCGCGGTGGCTCATGACTGTAATCCCAGCACTTTGGGAGGCTGAGGCGGGTGGATCACTTGAGGTCAGGAGTTCGAGACCAGTTTTGTCAACACAGTGAAACCTCGTCTCTACTAAAAATACAAAAATTAGCCGGATGTGGTGGCACACAGATGTAGTCCCAGGTACTTGGGAAGTTGAGGCATGAGAATCACTTGAACCCAGGAGGCAGAGGTTGCAGTGAGCTAAAATTCCACCACTGCACTCCAGCCTTGGCAACAGAGTGAGACCCTGTTTAAAAAAAAGAGAGAGAGAGACCGGGCGCGGTGGCTCATGCCTGTAATCCCAGCACTTAGGGAGGCTGAGGCGGGTGGATCACGAGGTCAGGAGATCGAGACCATCCTGGCTAACACAGTGAAAACTCCTTCTTTAGTAAAAATACAAAAAATTAGCTGGGTGTGGTGGCATGTGCCTGTAGTCCCAGCTACTCGAGAGGCTGAGGCAGGAGAACTGCTTAAACCCAGGAGGCAGAGGTTGCAGCGAGTTGAGATCTTGCCACTGTACTCCAGCCTGGGCAACAGAGAGAGACTCCATCAAAAAAAGAGGAAGAAAGAAAAGAAAAGAAAAGAAAAGAAAAGAAACAAAAAGAAGAGAAAAGAGAAGAGAAGAGAAAGGAAAAGAAAAGAAAGAAAGAAAAGAAAGAAAGAAAAGAAAAGAAAAGAAAAGAAAAGAAAGAAAGGCAGGTCACAGACTGGGAAAAATTATTTGCACAGTATATATGTGATAAGGACTTGTATCCAGAATATATAAAGAATTCAACTCTGACTGGTCACAGTGGCTTATGCCTGTAATCCCAGTACTTCAGGAGTCTGAGGCAGGAGGATTACTTGAGTCCAGGAGTTTGAGACCAGCCTGGGCAACATAGTGAGACCTTGTTTGTACAATAAATTAAGAAAATTAGGCCAGGCATGGAGGCTCACGCCTGTAATCCCAGCACTTTGGGAGGCTGAGGCCGGTGGATTATTTGAGGCATCCGTTTGTAGCTGACTTGCTACGCTTCATGGCAGCAATACCAAATGATACCCCACAATGCTCTGAGCCCTAGGTTTTATTTTCCTTTTTACAGTAGGAGGCCTAGCCAGCATTGTACTAGCCAACTCATCATCAGACATTGTATTACATGACACTATGTTGTAGGCCACTTCCACTACGTCTTATCAGTAGGAGCCATATTCGCTATTATAGGGGGCTTTAGAAATTCAAGACTAGCCTGGCAAACATGGTGAAACCCCGTCTCTACTAAAAATATCCAAAAAATTAGCCAGGCTTGGTGGTGCGCGCCTGTAGTCCCAGCTACTCGGGAGGCTGAGGTATGAGGATTGCTTGAACCTGGGAGACGGAGGTTGCAGTGAGCTGAGATTGCCCCACTGCACTCCAGCCTGGGCAACAGAGCGAGATGGTGGTGTGTGCCTATAGTCCCATCTACTTGGGAGGCTGAGGTGGAGGGATATCTTGAGGCTGGGATATCAAGGCTACAGTGAGCTGAGATCACGCCAGTGCACTCCAATCGGGGCAACAGAGTGAGACCTTGTCTCAACGGGGGAAAAAAAAAAGAAATCAATTCAGTAATAAAGTAAACAACCAACCCAATTAAAATATGTACAAAATAGACATTGCACCAAAGAAGATACACAAACGGCTATAAGCATATGAAAGGTTCTCAATATAGTCAATTTGGAAAAGCAAATTTAACCCACATTGAGAACCACTACACACCCATTCAAATGGCTATAATGAAAAGAACTGTTGAGATTAGGCCAACTACCAAGAATCTCTATTTCATATACATTTGGGAACTGAGGAAATGCCCACTGCTCAATGGACCTATTCTGGGCTGGAGTTTAGCCAGAACTCCATTTATACCTAGTCGCTATATGCTCTTATTCCTTTTTTTTTTTTTTTTTTAAGACAGCTTCTTGCTCTGTGGCCCAGGCTGCAGTGCCCTGGCATGATCATAACTCACTGCAGCCTTGAACTCCTGGGTTTAAGTGGTCCTCCCGCCTCAGCCTCCTGAGTAGCTGGAACTAGGGGCATGCACCACCACACCTGGCTAATTTCAAAATTTTTTGTAGAGATAGGTTCTTCCTATATTGCCCGGGCTGGTCTCCAACTCTTGGCCTCAAGTGATCCTCCCCTCTTAACCTCCCAAAGTGCTGAGATTACAGATATGAGCCACTGTGCCCAGCCTATATGTGCCTAATTCTAACAGGGGCCATGATTACACTTGGGATCTTAGGTTATTCGTATCTACTATAAGTCTGTGTCTAATTGTCCTCAAGATGTTTAGTATTTTCTTTCCCCAGTGCCCAATTACCCAAGTAAATAGTGTTATGTCCCTTTGAGGGAAGGTCTGAAGGAGTCATTACATGTTCAATTGCCATGTGTTGCAGGAGTCTTCCTGCTGGAGTTGCAGGTGCTGGGTTCTAGGTTCCAGGGTTCTAGGTTCAAAAAATGACTCAGTGTAGAAACTGGGAAAGGGAGAGTGATTTTTTTATTGGAGCAACTATCCTCAGCTTCATCATCACCCATCCTTGATTTCTTTTGATGGTCCAATTTGAATAGCACTCTGTTGGCTAATGCAACTATTTCGCCTTTTGTTTATACCAAGTTCTATTAACCATCTCCAGAAGTCTCTTCTGAACTGACCGTTAGCGCCACTCTCACCGTGCCGCTCACTACGATAATCGCGCCCCCTGGCGCCAGCAGTTACGCGCTGCCACTTGGCCTCGGTTGCTCTGGAGTCCTGGCCTGCCGGTGGCTAACTGGGCCACTTTACAGAAGCGGAAGCAAGCTCGGGGGCGGTAAATAGGAAGGGTAACTAATTTTCCTGAGATCACACAGTCGGTAAATGATGGAGGCAGCATCCATCCCAGGCCGTCTGGCCCCAGACACCACACTTTTACCCAATTCCCACAACTGCCTGGAAAATAAATAGAAATCAAATAGATGTTAACAAGGACCTTTGGGAGATGTCCGGCGTTTAGGCAAGGGGTTGCTTTTCTGTTTCATGTTAGTCCACCGCCCTCACGTGGCCACGTCCTGAACTTCACCCTTGTTTGGTCCCAAACTGTAAAGACCCTCACCTTGCTGGGAAACACAGCCCTGCTGGCCGCAGACTGCAGGACAGAATCCTTACCCCTCCTGGGCCTCTGTTGTGTTCTTTCCAAAATGGGATAATGGTAGCAGGTTAATGGAAATGATTAAATAAAATAATCCATCTAAATTCCTGGATCGAACGAAGGGTCCAATAAACATTAGCTGTGCTGCTGTAGTGCTCAGTGCTTCTCTTTCAAAAGTGGGTGGCAATAGACACCCTCAGACCTTTGCTGTAATGAGAGCACTGCAAAGCCAACTGCAAATATTAGGAATAGGTGTCCATCACGAGGCCAACCCCTTTTCAAGGCTTGGAAAATGCTTTGCTAGACTAGCTTGGCTCTTGCCAGCTTGACTCAGATCACAGTTGAGCAAATGTGCAGAAGAGGAAGAGATGAGGGAAGGCCTGGCTAAGTGTGCTCAGAGCTTCGGTTTTGAGACTGTTTGGGAGGAAAAGTTCCTCACCAGACAGTGCCCTGCTGCTCTTAAAGCTAGAAACAGAAAGATTTCTCCACAGTTGGGGTCATGGAAGTGTGTATTTTCCCTAAGCCTTTTTTTGCTGAACCAGTTGTTGGAGCCTTCCATTTGAGACCTTGTGATGCCTTCACAGACATTATTTCTGCTCATCCACACAGCCAGCAGGGACTCGTGCGGCAGGAGGGGCAGGCTCAGAGTTAAGCAGCTGCTCTAACCTCACACGGCTAGCCTGGGCCTAATCTGGAGCTTGTCCCAGATCTGGAGCTTCCCAGGCTTGGCCCTGGGTCACTAGAGCAGAGCCTCCTTGCCTCTTCGTGGATGTGGAGCCAATTCACTGTGGCCGATCACCAGCCTCACAGACTAAGGGGGCAGTCCTGGCCCTGCCCACACCCCCACCACTGCTGAAGCCATCTCCGTGCAGACAAACACAAGCAGAAACTTCTCAGGATCTGCTGCCTCTTGTTCCAAGGAATTAGGCAAGCTTCTGTCTTGAGGACAGAAGAGGCAGCTGGAAGATCAGGGTGGTGGTTGAAGAGGGCCTAGGTGAGGTGCCATGACTCAAATGTCCCTAATGGGTGAGGGCTTTCAACCTTTGGAAACTGCAGTGGCAATTTTGGAGACAATGTTACTACAGTATAAAGACTGCCAGTGTAATTTCTAATCCTGAAGAAATATATATGTGGTCCCAGGCTAATGTTTCTAAAAGTCATTGAGTGACTTTACATGTCCTACTCCCATGTTTCCCCAAAGATGACTGTCTAAATGTCCCCAAGAGAGGCTTTGGAGTTCCTTGACTTCTCTGAATTGTTGTAGTAAAGATAAGGCAGAAATTTTGAAGGGATCAGAAAGAAAAACTTTAGAACAAATCTTGTCTTTTCTAGAACTGTCTTCATTTTAATTTACTGTCATATCAGATAACATGCCAGATGGAGTTTACTGTGTCTGACTTGAGTCAGACCAGCTGCGATGGGATCCTGCCTCCAGCAGTGGTGGGCCCCGGGAACATTTATTTCATCTCAGCATCAAGCATTCCCAAAGCAGCAGGGGCTAGCAGGACCCCTGCGACTGCGGGGCTGGCCAGCCACACTTCCATAGATTTGTCTGTAGGGAGACATCGAGCCACATGGATTTGGACAGGTTGTTACGAACACAGACAGCAAAAGCAAAATCAGCATGGCATGTCAGCTCCTTGTGTCCCTTGTCCCACAGGAGGACACCAGGCTGGAGGGTTGGGACACCAGATGGCATGGATAGTGGGTTGCCCTGCTGTGCAGCAGCCAGCTCTCAACAGCAACCCAGCACTCTACAGACTTAGCAGGCACCTGCCGACTATCTTGTGGGAGCGGGGAGAGAGGAGGAAAGCGCTGTGCTCAACAGAAACTAGGGAGCTCCATGAGAAACGGCCTTGCAGCAGTTCCAAAAGGGTGGGGAGGCAGGTGAGACCTCACGGCAGCGATGCACAGGCCACTTACTGCCCCTTGCTCTGCCAGGAGTTGCAGAGTGTTTCACCAAGACGCATGTCAGGTTGCCGTCGAGCCCAGTGGAAATGTGCAGGATTGCTGGGCACCTGGCAGAGCTGGTCCCTCACCCACACTTTCATCATCCGTAAAATGGTGATGTTAAGAATACCTACCACAGCTACGTTTGACTTTTTTTTTTTTTTTGAGATAAACTATACATAAAATTCACCATTTTAGCCATTTCAAAGTGTACAATTTAGTGGCTTTTCATATATTCACAGAGTTACGCAACCATCACCATTATATAATTCTAGAACCTCTTCAACACTCCAGAAAGATACCCAGTGCATACGAGCTGCCACTCCCCACTCTCTCCTTGCCCAACCCCTGGCAACGACTAATCCACTTTCTGTCTCCATGGATTTGCCTGTTCTGGGAATTTCATGTAAATGGAGTCATATACTCTGTGGCATTTTGGAACTGACTTTTTTCACTAACCGTGTTTGCAAAGTTCATCCAAGTTGCAGCATGTGTCGGTATGTCATTCTTTTTTATGGCTGCATAATAGTCCATTGTGTAGATCGTGTTTATCTTTCATCAGTGAATGGACATTTGGGTTGTTTCCACTTTTCAGCTATTATGAATGATGCTGTTCTGAGCATGAATGTAGGAGGCTTTTTGTGAACATATGTTTTCAATTCTCCTGGATATACCTGGGAGTGGAATTGCTGGGTCACATGGTAATTCTGTGTTTAATGTTTTGAGGAACTGCCAAACTGTTTTCCACAGGGACTGAGTATTTTATATTGGTGTGCACTTTTGAAATAATACAAAACACTCTTAACAGAGCCTGGCCCACACCATTCATTCTTTCATCCCATAAATATTTTGGAGCACTTACTGTGTGCCATGCCTTGTAGACATGGAGATACAAGGGTGACTAATGGACAGCCCTGCCCTCAGGAAGCTGGCATCTGTGTGTGTGTGTGTGTGTGTGTGTGCATAATGTGTACGTGGGGTAGGGAGGATGTCAGATGGTGATAAGAGTTATAGAGAAACAGGCCAGGTGCAGTGTCTCATGCCTGTAATCCCAGCATTTTGAGAAGCCGGGGTGGGTGGATCCCCTGAGGTCAGGAGTTCAAGACCAGCCTGGTCAACATGGTGAAACCCTGTCTCTACTAAAAATACAAAAATTAGCTGAGCATGGTGGTGGGCACCTGTAATTCCAGCTACTCGGGAGGCTGAGGCAGGAGAATGGCTTGAACCTTGGAGGAGGGGCATGGGTGTGCCGGGTGGGCCTGGGATCCCTGTTTTCAGTTGGGTAGTCAGAGAAGGCCTCACCGACAAAGAGAAGGAGGTGAGGAAATATGGATCTTCCAAGAAAAGGGGATTGCAAAGGCAAATGTCCCAGAGCTGTGGCATGCCCGAGGGACAGCAAAGTGGTCAGTGAGGCTTGGGGGAGGGAATAGAGTAGTAGGGCATGAACCCCGAAAAGGAACGAGAGCCACAGCCTGTGGGAGCCAGGGGCCGTGGTGAGGACCCTGCCTTTCCTCTGAGAGGCGGGAGTGGCGGAGGGATTGGAGGTGCAGGTTCTGACAGGATCACCCAGCTGCTGTGCTGGGACATGGAAGGGCAGGGGCAGTGATGCCACTTGGAAGCTATAGCAATGACTCTGTGGGGATATGATGGAGGCCTGGGCCAGGCGGTGGGCAGTGGAGATGGTGGGAGGGGGCAGTTTCTGGAAAAGTGTGGAAATAGAGACAGCGGGATCTGCTGACGAAATGGATGTGAAGTGTGAGAAAGAGTAGAAAACGATTCTAACAGGTTTTGGACTGAGCAACTGGGAAGCTGTGCTATTTAGTGAGCTGGGGACCTCTTTGCTTTATTCACTGGAGGACCCTAAGTGCCTAGAACAGTGCCAGGCACTTAGTAGATGCCCAAGAAATTGAGTAAATGAAGAGGTGGGAGGATCCATAGTAAAGACTCAGTTGATGTTTATTCTTTGATACCTATGGTCTAGGGGGACCCCGTCCTTCCCCAACTCTTGAACTCCCCAGATAAAGAAACTTGAGCTTCCACGATTTTTACCAGGTCACTGACCCTCATGGAGTTTTGCCAGAATGACTTAGAAGTATTGAAGCAGGATGGGACTAATGAAATCAATGCGCTGTGTTTGCGTAGACGTTATCTGGCTCTGTCTTCCCTTTGCTCCCAAGCAAATCCCACTCTTTCTTTCCTTATTATTATTATTATTATTACTTTTTTTTTTTTTTTTTTTTTTTTTTTTTTTTTTTTT
>NW_016810852.1:257290-264790 GCF_001698545.2 Rhinopithecus bieti
CGCCCGTCTCGCCCTCCCAAAGTGCTGGGATTACAGGCTTGAGCCACCGCGCCCGGCCTCTTTTTTTTTTTTTTTTTTTGACAGAGTCTCACTGTGTCGCCCAGGCTGGAGTGCAGTGGCGCGATCTCAACTCACTACAAACTCTGCCTTCCTCAAGCGATTGTCATGCCTCAGCCTCCCGAGTAGCTGGGGTTAGCTGGGGTTACAGGTGCCCGCCAATACGCCCGGCTAATTTTTTGTACCTTTAATAGAGACAGGGTTTCACCATGTTGGCCAGGCTGGTCTTGAACTCCTGTCCTCAAGTGATCTGCCCGCCTTGGCCTCCCAAAGTGCTGGGGTTACAGCTGTGAGCCACCGCGCCCAGCCCAAATTCCACTCTTTCTATTGGTCACCTTTGGGTCCCTGTTGTGTTGGTTGCCTTCTGAGGCACCTGCCATTTGTTTTATGGTTACTTCACACCAGGCACTGTATTAGCACATTATTTAATACTACTATTAGTTATATTTAACAATGAGACAATAGGAACACTGTTTAATTAAAGTTAATTAACTTGGCCAAGATCACACAGCTAGTAAGTGGTAGGGCCAAGACTGAAACTCATGTCTGTGCTTGTAACCACAGCATTTTATCTTCTCCCTGTTCTGGGTGGATATTCACTTGTCAGGAATATTTCTAAGGGAACTTCTGCAACCAGAGAGCAATTAGCCTTTTCCAATTCTAAGCTTTAATTCCAGAGTTCCATTCTCCAGGTTTCCCTAACTTCACCTCCAACCCAACTTGATTTTGAGACCCGTCCACTGCCTTTGACACAAAAACGTGCATCTCCTTATCCCCACCATGAATTCCAAGTTTCTAACATCTGATCAAGCACCACCGCCATTTTCCCTTTTGCTTCCACAGGGCAGGCAGTGTCAGCAATCCAGGAAGTTTTGCAAATTTCACCTCCCCAGAATTGACCTACCAATTATTACCCATGACTTTCCTCCTAGTTCCAAGCATGATCTGGGTACTTTTGAGGTAAGAGAGAGAACCCCAAGATGATTAGCTGAACCCTAATTTCTGATGCAGAAGATTCACATCCGTTCTCATCATTCATTGTAAATTTTCCAACCACTTCTTTTTACAAACTTAATTCCATTCTTTCTCCCAACCAACATCTGTTATGGCTGGCTACAGAATTTATAAGCATCTAAAAGCTATCTTACAAACACTTCATCAAATGCTGTCTCCTTGAAATGTCTTGTAACAATGTCTAAAATGTGTAACTTACAACAGTGTAAGATGTGAAAAGTGCTATTTCTTGCAACCTTTACATTTTAGGATTAATGGTCAACCAACCCACCCCAATCCTTGGTGGCCAGACTCTACTGGAGCTGAAGGCAGTTTGAAAGACAGCTGTGTGAAAAGAATGTGTTGCCCAGGACCACTGGACAAGCGCCTGCGAGTGAACTTCGTGGGTTTCGGTTTTGTTAGGTGGACTTGCTTGGGACTCTGTAACCATAAAATGGTGAACACTTGGAAAACACTATGAAAGGATTAAAAGTTTTATCAAAATATGCCAATAGTTTTCTTAAAAAGATACAATCTGGCCAGGCATGGCTCACACCTGTAATCCCAGCACTTTGGGAGGCCAAGGTGGGCAAATCGCTTGAGCTCAGGAATTCGAGACCAGGCTGGGCAACATGGCGAAACCCCATCTGTACAAAAAATACAAAAATTAGCTGGGCATGGCAGCATGTGCCTGTAGTCCCAGCTACTGGGGAGGCTGAGGTGGGAGGGTAGCTTGAGTTCAGAAGGTCTAGGCTGTAGTGAGCCGAGATTGCACCACTGCACTCCAGTCTGGGAGACACAGTCTCTAGCCTGGGAGACAGAGTGAGACCCTGTCTTTAAAAAAAAAAAAAAAGAAAAAAAAGATACAACCCACCCTCCTCCTCAGAGAGGAGGTGACTCACCTCAACACAGTGACTTGGGGGACAACCCTAGAGCCCTAGGCTGAAGTGAAAGGCATTTGTTCAGGTAGATACTAAAATGTAATTTTCACCAATTGCTTTTAAACCTGCCGTTGGCTTGGCGGGGCACGGTGGCTCACTCCTGTAATCTCAGCACTTTGGGAGGCTGAGGCGGGCAGATCACCTGAGGTGAGGAGTACGAGACAAGCCTGGCCAACATGGTGAAAACCTGTCTCTACTAAAAGTACAAAATTTACTGGGTGTGGTGGCGCGGGCCTGTAGTCCCAGCTACTTGGGAAGCTGAGGTAGGAGAATCGCTTGAATCTGGAAGGCGGAGGTTGCAGTGAGCCGGAGCCATGTCGCTCCAGCCTGGGCTACAGAGTGAGACTCTGTCTCAAAAAAATAAATAAAATAAAATAAAATAAAATACAACAAAATAAAATAAACAAACAACAACAACAACAAAAAACCCTGCCATTGGCTAGAGGCAGTTGAGTGTTCAAAATGGGGAAAAACCACCACCAAAGCCAACAGAACTCTGAAGAGGGAAAAAAATGGATAAGGAGCAAGTCTTTCCCTTCTGGCCCTGAGTGGGTGGGGCTTATGTTCATGCTGAAGTTCGGGGGGCTCCTTCTCAAGTCCTTCTTTCTAGTCTTGCCCTGTGAAGCTGTTAAGTAGAATCAGTATTCCAAAGTCCTTTTCTGGACTGAGGACAGAGGCCACACCTTCACCCCTCAGGCTCAGACACCAGCAAGAGTGGTAACCTGGATGGTCCTGAAAATTCTGTAGGCAAATGGAACTGAAATGGCAGATGTCACTAGAAGCATTAATAAAACACACACACACACACACACACACACACACCCCATAAGGAAACAGGAGAGGAAGCAGAGAGGGACAATAGGAGAAATTGTATTTCACAGGGGATTTAAAACTATAGAAATGAGGCCAGGTGTGGTGGCTCATGCCTGTAATCCCAGCACTTTGGGAGGCCGAGGCAGGTGGATCACCTGAGGTCAGGAGTTTGAGACCAGCCTGACCAACGTGGTGAAACCCTGTCTCTACTAAAAATACAAAAAAGTAGCTAGGCTTGGTGGCATGTGCCTGTAATCCCAGCTGCTTGGGAGGCTGAGGCAGGAGAATCATTTGAACCCAGGAGGCGGAGGTTGCAGTGAGCTGAGATCGTGCCACTGCACTCCAGTGTGGACAACAAGAGCAAAACTCCATCTCAAAAAATAAACCAAAACAAAAACTACAGAAACGCCAAAACACCAGTGCCACACATGACCAAGTCTGTGTTGAACATTACTGACATCTTAAGATGACACAACATGGAAGTCACACTCAGCTATCTCAGCAAATGCAATGTAAAGTGAGGCACACAACCCAAAGTTTATTCAAATCAGAAAACAGGTAAGCTTCATGACAGGTGGTGATGTTATAAAGGAAAATCTGTATCAAGGGTTCAGTATGAATTAGTCTGGGAGTCTGCTACAATATGCAATTTACTCTGAAGTACGGTATCGTCAGTGTGATATTTTCCAAGGTGAGTCTGAATCCTGAGAGGTCAGCACACGTGGTGGCTGCTATCCGATAGGGCAATTCAACAGACACTGCTAATTAGCATACTGTATATTTAAAAATGGACTTTTATGGGCAAAATAGTGTCTTGTTGTCATGAGAGGTTCTCCTGGGCAAAATTAAATGGATTCAAGGCTGGCCAGAATAGCTTTGATGACTAGGGTGTAAGAATCCATGAACTCTCCTTCAGTCCCTAGGGACAGCGGCTGAGGCCCGTGTCTGTTGGTCTAGTCCACTTGCCAATACAGGAGTATTGTAGAATCTTACCTCAGGAATATTGCTGCATCTACCTCAAGAAAACCTTATATACAGGGTGTGGTCAGAAAATCTACAAGGAGAGAGGGCTGGGACTCCATCCAACTTACAGAAGAGGATGCTTCTGGGCTGGTTTCACTACTAAATGAATACAGATCTCTTATGTGTGAGGCAGACTCCAAACGCTCTCAGTCTAATTTGGTAGATTTAAGGGAGCAGCTCACTCACCAGATCTGATTGGTCACGTGATCGACCAAAGGCAACAGGCTTCACGATCTTTGAAAACATTTCAATTGTGTAAGGGAGAAAGGCTCTTTTAGAAAATTCTTACAGGGGAAGTCTGTAAAAGTCACAGTTGGCAAATAATGCTTAGACAAAGCTTCGTACCTACTGGGAACTCAAAAAGTATGTATGAATGAGAGAGAGAGAGCAGGGAACTGATGGTTTCTATAGACAGAGGAGCCAACATTCTACAGGCTACCTGCACTGTCTGCCAAGGACAGTCAGATGCTCGGTTCCCTGTGGTTAGTAAAAGCTTCCTTGAAGAGAATCACCATCTAGGCCTGTGGAAAGCAGCCCCAGGCTGTGCCCATGCAGCCCACGTTTTTTTTTTTTTTTTTTTGAAGACAGTCTTGCTGTGTCCCCCAGGCTGGAGGGCAGTGGCACCATCTCAGCTCACTGCAACCTCCATCTCCTGGGTTCAAGCAATTCACTGCCTCAGCCTCCCAAGTGGCTAGGATTACAGGTGTCCGCCACCACACCCAGTTAATTTTAGTATTTTTAGTAGGGACGGGGTTTCATCATCTTGGCCAGGCTGCCCTTGAACTCCTGACCTCATGATCCACCCGCCTCTCCCAAAATGCTGGGATTACAGGCGTGAGCCACCATGCCCGGCCCGACATGGTTTTTCAAGTCAGCCATGTGCAGCCCTCATCCATATCTGTGCACTATCTGTACACCAAGTGAAGTTACCCGAGACAGTCAGACTTAAGGGTTCTTTTTAATTGATCTCTTTAGTTTAAAGTTAACTGACTTACTAAAGTTAACGTGAGGACTTGAGAGCATTCTCCTTTGTGATTCGAGGAACCCACGTTAGACATTACCCACCTGATAGCAACCAACTAAAATGTGATGTGGAGGTTCAGGATCAACTTCTCTGAGATGAATCATCTTTCAAAACTTGAATTTGCTAACCAGGTTGAGGAAGTGGCAACAAACATCAAGTCACATCTTATTCGAGGTCTGCTGCAGGGTTCCTTAAGTAATGAATGTTTGCATTTATAGAACACTGAGATAAATGGGTTGAAAAACTACAGAAACCAAGAGGCAAGAGTACTAACTAGAAACAAATGTTGTGTCAGCATGGTTGAAGCCGATGAGCACAGGGAATTAATTTTTACACTATTCTGAAAAACAGTCACTTGAATTTGGCTTTGGAATACTGTAATGACTAACTCAGACATAGCCATGTTTAATAGCACAGAATTTCATTACACTGTCACAACCTGAAAGTCTGCAGACTGCTGCTCCATCCTGCACTCTAACCCTAACCTCTATCCACTCCAGGTCAGACATAGAGCTTCAGTTACTATTGGGGATGAAATGTTATGAGAGACTCCTCCCCAACCTCTTCCCTTCACCCTGCCAAGTGCCATCCCACCTCCAATCTCAAGGAGAGAACTGTTTTAGTGTTTAGTTGAGCTTAAGAAAGAGCACAGATAACCGTTACCTTTTTCCAGCATAAACACCAACTTTTGCATGTAATTCTGGGAAAATTTCGTACCCAGTATTTTCCTTTTTTTTTTTTTTGAGACGGAGTCTCGCACTGTCACCCAGGATGGAGCGCAATGGCGTGATCTCGGCTCACTGCAACCTCCACCTCCCAGGTTCAAGCGATTCTCCTGCCTCAGCCTCCCAAGTAGCTGGGATTACAGGTGCCCACCACCAAGAGTGGCTAATTTTTTGTGTTTTTTAGTGGAGGCGGGGTTTCACTATGTTGGCAAAGCTGGTCTTGAACTCCTGACCTCGTGATCCACCCGCCTTGGCCTCCCAAAGTGCTGAGATTACAGGCGTGAGCCACCGCACTTAGCTGTGTTTTTACTGCACATGAAACCAATATTGCATGTGCCCCTTAAATTGTGCATGCAAATAATTAAGAAACAGGCATGTCATGTAAACATTGCTGCAGGGCTTCTCTACAAAACTGTTAAGAGCTTTTAGCACCCATTCCTCCATCACACTTAGTTTTTTACACATGCCTGTATCAGTAAGCCATATTAGACCCCACTTACAGTAGACTTAACATTGGTACTGAACACTGTTACAGGAACCCCATTCAAAAGATCCTTTTCTCCAGTCACCTGCTACCCTAACCTCTCTGTAGTGTTCTCCTCCTACTCCCCACCCCGCTTTATTTGTCCTTAACTAGAGCTATGAACTACTGACATGTGTGCTCACCCCAAGATCCATCGAGTAAAATGTATAAAGTGTTAATATTTGCAGTGAGGAGCCTAGCTTTTTTCTGTAAACTAAGGCTTGGACCTATCAAGAGAACTCTGGACCTGTTACCTGTTCTCTAATTGTGGCCCACAGACGAGAAAAAACACAAAAGCCTTGGTGACCTTTGAAAATGTCAGTGTATTATTGAAATTTGTAATATTGAAAGGGAAAATGGGGGTGGGGATAATGGACTGGATGTTTTTTGTTCCATCTATTATTTCTAATAGTGTAATGTGCTATCCTAAACTTCATTTCTCTGGGGACCACAGGGAGAGAAGCTTTCTCTTACTTTACCTGAGCCTCATTATAAGAATCCACTATTTTGTTAGTAGCAAACCTAGGTTCTACTTCTGTGGATTTTTTTTTGTTTTAAACAAAACAATGCAATATAAATACAATAATTTCACGGTAGCCAACCATAGACATTGTATCTTATGATTGCAGCCATACAAGGAAGCACAGTTATTTCTATTTGTTCAGAGTTGAAATTAAACTTCTTCCAAAACACCTTGAGGAGAAAGATTTAAATGATTTCTTAACAGGAAGTAAAGACAAGCACTGTAGAACATTTATAAACTTATATCCTCAAAACTCAAAACTCAACAAAACTCAAACTTATATCCTCAAAGCTCAAAACTCAACAAAACAAAAACTTCTCAAAATTCAGGATCTGGTCCTTAGAAATTTGAAGGTACTGCCAAAATAAACAGTGGTATATTTTGATTTTGTCTCCTGTCCACCAAAGTCTTTGCAATTTTTATTCAACAGTACATCCAGTAATAAGATTTTGATCCAGAAACTAAAGAAAAGGACACAAGAATTTCAAGGGCTTGAATATATTTTATATTGATATTCTGTGTCTTTCTACCCTAAAATAATACATTATTGATTACATACAGGATGAGGTGAGGTATTTGTAAAATATCTGGTAAAAAATAATTAATATACAGTATTCTACATGAGATGGAATCTTATGACTCCTTAGGTCTTCTGCAGTGTTAAAGTGATCATCTAAATTAAACTGCTCTGAAGGGACTTACAGTTGTTCCCTAAAACCATGTTAAAAAATGAAGGCTCTTACATTTTCCCAGAATTTGTGCAGAAAAGGGAAAGTACATAATTGGCATTTTTTAAAATTTCTCACATCCAAAATAATGCATTCACACAAAACCAGGATCTCCCACGTTTAGCATAAAAAGAAAAAAAAAATACTGGA
>NW_016810852.1:269790-298543 GCF_001698545.2 Rhinopithecus bieti
CCCCTGGTCAAAGAAAAGACCAAAAATAAGGCTTGGGCCCTATATATATCACATAAGAGCTGAGTGACCAGAGACCAGGATCTCTCCTGAATACACTGCAGCCGTTCTCCTTGCCTTGAAAATTCACAATGCATGTTAATACATTTGAAGTTTTGAGAAGCCCAACAGTAAATAATCCCTTTATTCTTCTTACTTTGCTTTCTCCGACCTTATTAATTGGGGGTGGAATAACATAATTACATATATTCCTTAGAACATATGAAGTTAAGAGAGTATTTCTGGGGAAATATTGCCTTAAATCATATGATACAATAAAATATGTCAAAAGTGGTTTGCAAATTACATGGTACCATACAATGTACAGTAACAGATGACAGAAGGGGAATTTCAAGAAGCTACAACCAGAATCCACGGAGAGCACTCAGAGGTCACTCATACCATGCTCTGAGAGTTGGGTGTGGAATAAATGCACAGACAAGCTCACTGAGTAGTTCAGGTCTTTAAAAAAAAAAAAAAAAAAAAAGGATAGGGCAAGGGTGGATAGGAGGATGTCTTTTCCAAAGGGCAGTGGCAAGACATTCCACCCACAGTTCTGTGAACTCTCAGTAGAAACGCACACTAGTAGATCTCCTTTTTTTTTTTTTTTTTTTTTTTTTTTTTTTGTTGTTGAGACAGAGTCTCGCTCTGTCACCCAGGCTGGAGTGCAGTGGCTGGATCTCAGCTCACTGCAAGCTCGGCCTCCCGGGTTTACGCCATTCTCCTGCCTCAGCCTCCCAAGTAGCTGGGACTACAGGCGCCCGCCACCTCGCCCGGCTAGTTTTTTGTATTTTTTTAGTAGAGACAGGGTTTCACTGTGTTAGCCAGGATGGTCTCGATCTCCTGACCTCGTGATCCGCCCGTCTCGGCCTCCCAAAGTGCTGGGATTACAAACTTGAGCCACCGCGCCCGGCCAGATCTCCTTTTTGAGGTAGGAACTTAGATGTGGTATGCTACAGACCTGCTGCTGGTCAGTCCCTATAGGTAAGGCTACATGGCAGCAGGTAGCTCCATCTGTGGCCCTGTGGTTCTCTTACATTAAAACAGCGTTGTCTGGTAATAACCAGGCAGAGTTACTGACCTAGCAGAGATAATTCAAAAGTAAATTACCCATTTACATTTTTTTTCTTGGTTTCATAACAAATAATAATGAATACCATTAATTGGGGCTTTACTATAGGGCAGATACTGAGCCAAACCATACACATACCAGTATTCCATTTAATCCTCAAAATAATTATCTCTCTAGAGGCAAAACTTCTGGGATACTGATGATAAAATTGAGGTTTGGAGGAGTGAAATGACTTGCCTGAGGTCCAAAACTTGCAAATGGCAAAGCTGGGGCTCTAGTCCAGGGATTTTCAAGGATTTTTTATTCTGCACCCACACTATGTTATTTATAACTATACACATGCACCACTGGATTAACAGAGGATGAGATAAAAGAAATATAAGTAGAAATTATAATATTTTCTTCTAACATCCCAGTGAATTGTCATACACACTGCATTTTGGAGATAATGATGTATTACACAAACTTTATTCTTCATTTTACAGTTCTTTCTTTATATTCCTCTCTGCTCCCTTAAAAGCCCAAATTAGTCCAGGTTCATTATCCGTCTCCACTCATCATTGCTCTTTTTAAAATTCTTTATGTTCCTGAAAGTCACATAAAATGCCTATGAAGTTTTGGCAGACAAATACATACAGTTGCTAACAGTTTCAGAAGCGAACAGGAACTCCATCCAGTAGAGTAGTTTACTGTTGTACTGAATATTATTTATACCATGGGAAGTCATTTTTTTAAGTTACTTTTTTGTGTGCCAACCATAAAAATTTAAATCTAACTTTTTTAGAAATTCATAGAAAACTGTCACTGTATTATGAAATCCTTTATACCTTTTAATATTTCACAGTAGATTAAAACTGGCAATAAAAAGCAATGTTAATTATGATAAATGCACCTAATATGAACCATATATATATAATGATACAGTGTTTAATGTTTTATGGGTACTATGGCAAAACAATTCATATTATATGATGATATATACCTTGAGAACAAGAAGACCAGTTATTTTATTTTAGAGACAGGGTCTCACTCTGTCACCTAGGCTGGAATGAATGGCATAATCTTGGCTACTGCAACCTCTGCCTACAGGGCTCAAACAATCCTCCTGCCTCAGCCTCCTAAGTAGCAGGTGTGCACCATCACGCCTGGCTAATTTTTGTAGCGATAAGATTTCACCATGTTGCCCAGGGTAGTTTGGAACTCCTGGGCTCTGGTGATATGCTTGCCTTGGCCTCCCAAAGTGCTGGGATTATAGGTGTGAGCCACTGGGTCTGGCCCAGTATTCTTAATTTATCTAAAAGAATTACTATGTTTCACATTCTTGGGGAAATACTGAATATGCAGTTTTAATCAGAGATTTGTGAGTTTTAATCAAACACAGAATTTTAAAGAAATATATATGCACAAAAGAGAAAAGATAATTCCAGACTGTAGTGGCAACAAAATACTACTTCCCAAATAAAATTCTATTAACAAATGAGCTACCTTGTTAAAAGAAACTGGGAATTCTGGAGAGTCTGCTGACTGCTTTCTGTATTAGCTATGTTGGTTGTTGCTGTGGATTGTGTGATTGTAGTGGTGACACTGCTTGTGTTAGTACGCCGGGTTGCGTTGCGTGCAGTCTCCAGTTGTTGCCGTGCTGCCTGGGCATGCTGCCGTTCTAGCTGCAGCTGCATCTGCAGTTGTTGTAACTGAGAAGCGGAAGGGCCAGAGGAATTAAGCTGTCCTCCTGCAGAACGTCTCACTCCTGATAACTGAGATAAAAGCTCTGCCAATGGAAATGAAGACAATTAATGTCTGCTTAATACTGAGGAAAACAAAACGCTACAGATCACTCTTTTACTGGAACAACATCAAAAGCATTGTGAACAGGTAGGTAACCACAGCAGCATACAGTTTCAGTTAAGAGCTGAATACCTTCTAGAATGCCTCCTGGAGGCAGGAGTTACTGTGTACAGAGAACGCAAATGCATACGAATATCAACCCAGACCCAACTATGTTTAAGTAAAACTTAAATTGTCTTTAAAATTATTTGCATAATAGACTAATTTAGTTAAGCTTTCTCTTAGTATTTAATGAAGTGGTTTATCTGCGGGCCCAATTATAATATAAGCTTTCTCAATATGTGTTTCATGGAAGCAGGGATGAGGTCTACTGTTGACTATATTCCCAGCTCTCAGAACAGGGCCTGATATAGCAGGAATTCAAACATTTATTGAATGACTGAATGAATTATTAGGATTTAGTCCAAGAGGCCTGGATCATTTCTGATGGTGGTCCTTGCACACTCGCCTCTGCCTTCTCCCTCTAGTACCTTCTGGTACTGCTGTTTCAGAGTACCACTGCAGTAGGTACCACTAGCAGTGCTCAGCAAGGCTGACCAGCTCCTGAGAACCTGCTGCATCTGACTGTACAGCGTACTTAGTGTTATGATCCAGACTGTCTTGTGTCCATAAGGCTGTACTCATTAAGAGAGGTGTAAACCTTTGTCCCTGTACCCTCTCATCTACATAAGGTGCAGTGAAATGCCTTCTTCCAAGTGGAGGGTCTACCTCGCTTATAGGGAACCGATGACTGCCTTGCAGACACTCTTAGGCCAGCAAAAACTCTTTATCATTAAAACTCATTAACAGTTTCTGTTTTCTTGTTCACTGTTGCTTTATCTCAGGCTTTTGATAGCACTCTTATACCACTCTTTCATGGAATATACAGTCTATCACTAAAACTAATTTTCACTGACAGAAAAAAAAAAAGAAAATTTCTCAAATTTGAATTTTGCTCCCAGAAACTACTTTAATTTTCGTGTCTGCCACCAAAATAGCAGGTAAATATTCCCTTTGGATGAAGAAATATTTTTTAAATCCCCAAACTCAGTTTGTTAGGCTTGTTTTGTTGTTGCACACCCAAATGTTCAAAGCACATTTGGAATTAAAATTTTATATGGTATATCTAACTTTTAATAACATGATAGATGTAAAATTGTTCTTAGGTTTTCTTTTTTAAATTTTATTTTAGGTTTGGGGTACATGTGAAGGTCTGTTACACAGTTAAACACATCATGGGGGTTTGTCGTACATATTATTACATCACGCAGTACCCAATTAAGTCCAGTACCCAACAGTTATCTTTCTGCTCCTCTCTCTCTTCCCACTCTTCCCCAGTGTCTGCTGTCTCCTCCTTTGTGTTCCTAAGTTGTCATTTAGCTCTGATGTTCTCAGTTTCTATTACAGATTTACACTTACCAGTGTTTCAGGTATTCTGCAGGGCACCTCATGGCTTCCAGGTAGGTGCACACTTCACCACATGGACACATTTCAGAATTGTTGCTTTAAACGTGTGCACACGTCCCACAGTCTTACCACTTGTCTGCTTGGTGTGTCTTGTAGATTGTCAGGCTACAGTGATTTTTTATATTTTATTCTGACCCTGTGCTCTGCTACCAACTTCCCAGGTTTGTCATGTACTAGACCCAGTGACATGGCCAGGTTCAAAAACTGTGTTTTTTTGTTTTTGTTTTTTTTTTAAGATTTTCCCCAAGCTATTAAACATGTACCTTTCAGTATGTTCTACAACTATATAGTTCTCAAATCAAGATCAGGACATTAAGTCTTACTTTCCTTTCTTCTATGAGAAGAGCTTAATTTTTTAGTCTTGTCAATTAGCTATAGATATAACAGTTCTGAAATGTGTCCATGTGGTGGAATGTGTACCTGGAAGCCATGAGGCGCCCTGCACAACACCTGAGATAGGCATAAACCTGTGATAGAATTTTACACATAACATGTTCTTAAAAATGTTAGCTATACCTTATAAAACCTTAATTTCAAATGTGCTTTGGACATTTGTTATGTGTACTTATGGAGGTTTAACCATGAAATTTTGAAGGTATTCAAACTGAAATGTTTTATGATTTCCTTGGGCTTCAATAGAGGCCATAAATACAACATAAAACCATTTTTTATCATCTTATGTCTCTAAGAACAGGAGTCTCCCACTCCCTTTACCTGCAGGAGACATGTTCCAAGACCCCCAGTGAATGGCTGAAATGGGCATTTGGATAACACAGAACCCTGTATGTTTTTTCCTATATATACTTATCTGTTGTGCTAAAGTTTAATTTATAAATTAGGCACAGTACGAGATTCACAACAAAATAGAGTAAATCTAAAAATATACCATGAAAGTTATGTGATGTGGTCTCTCTCCATCTCAAAGTATCTTACTGTCCTGTACTCACCTATTTTTTGACTGTAGTTGGTTGTGGGTAACTGAAACCCGGGAAAGCAAAACCACATATGAGAGGGGGACTACTGGACTTAAGCGATGCCAGAAGAGTATGAATTACTTTATGCTAAGTGTCTGCTTTGAACACATTTTACACTTTTAAAGTATTTGGCAATTTTGTGAAGGAACATGGCTTATGATCAGAGAGGTGAGCTAAGAACACAAATCTCACAAATTTTTTTTTGTTTGTTTGTTTGAGACAGGGTCTCACTCTATCACCTAGGCTGGAGTGCAGTGGGGCGAGCTCGGCTCCCTGGAACCTCCACCTCCCAGGCGTGAGTGATTCTCATGCCTTAGCCTCCTGAGTAGCTGCGATTACAGGCACCCACCACCACATCTGGCTGATTTTTGTATTTTTAGTAGAGATGGAGTTTCGCCATGTTGGCCAGGTTGGTCTTGAATTCCTGGCCTCAAGTGATCCACCTGCTTCAGCCTCCCAGAGTGTGAGCCACCGCACCTGGCATCACAAAAAGTTTTAAAAGGAGCTCCTCCTTCCCCTGCCATTTCCCTTATTAATGTGAAACTAACTTACCAGCTATAGGATCCATGGCTTCCCTATTGCTTGGAGAATATGAACTCTGAGAAGAAGAAAGTCCACCAGTAGAACTGCTAGTAAAGTGCATGTTTGATCTACGAGCACGAGGACCTCCTAATCCCCGGCCAGGGTGAAACATTCTACGTACATGTCGAACACCACTCGATTCATCATAACCCAAAAGTTAAGAAAAAAAATGAAAATATTTCACAGAAAGAAAAAAAAAAATCACTTGAGCCCTTGCTAGACAGATATAAAGACTTCCTGAATTGTAAGCATTTAAAAACAGCACATTTAACTTAAAGTGCAAATGTCCCAACTCTATCTATGAGGGAGGGCTATTAACCCTAAAAAGACACTCAAATATAAGGCAACATGTGTGTGTGTGTGTATTGGCTGCGTGAGGTAAGAAAGCTTCTCTATATAGCTCATGAAATCTTAAATATCACCTATAATGAAAAAGGAACAATACTGAATTTATATTTAGCAAATCAAAGATTCCTTTTGGATTATTAATCTGTCTTCAAGCTTCTTTACAATGCTGCTGCTAAGCAGAAAACAGATTTGCATTTCTTGTGTAAGACACACAGATTAACATGACATTTATCACGAAGTCAAATTCCCAGCAGCCTCAACCATCTTACACAGCTGAGTTTGAGTCAAACTGAAAAAGGTCCTGAGTCGCAAATAGCTGTAAAAACTCATGAAGACAACCCTACGTTTCCACAAAGGCAAATGAGAGGTGGGGAGGCCAGATCATATAGAAGAGATTTTTCCTTTAAAGCACCAACAGACCAGCTTTATAATGCAGATTCTTTTTTTTGCTGGCTTCTCAGTTTTTCAGCTGATGGTTCTGGAGTTATTTAAGGACCAGATGGGTAGCTCCAGGAGGCCTTCAGGTGTTACCGTACATGCAGTGTTCCATCATATTAATGAGGATGGTTTGGGTTTCAGAGAAAGTGATACGATCATATTTATATACTTGATAATTTATATATTATGATTTTTTATATATATGTATTTTGAGACAGGGTCTCACTTTGTTGCCAGGCTGAAGTGCAGTGGTACAACCATAGCTTACTGTAGCCTTGAGCTCATGGGCTCAAGCCATCCTTCTACTTCAGCCTCTTGAGTAGCTGGGACCACAGGTGTGTGCCACCATGGCCAGCTCATTATTTTGGTAGAGACGGGGTCTTCCTATGTTGTCCAGGCTGGTTTCGAACTTCTAGGCTCAAGTGATCCTCCCACCTTGGCCTTTCAAAGTGCTGGGAGTATAGGCATGAGCCACTGTACCCAGCTGGTGACAGTTTTAGACGAACAATTCATAACCTGAAACCAGAAGCAAAGACCACAAAGTTAATCGCTCTGGTAGGCCAGTAATCTCAGGGAACACTGCCAGCAACTGTTGAGAGATAAGGAAGGGAATGAAGAAATAAAATCAGGAGGCTGGGCGTGGCGACTCACACCTATAATCCCAACACTTTGGGGGGCCGAGGCGGGAGGATCACTGAGGTCAGAAGTTCAAGACCAGCGTGGCCAATATGGTGAAACCCCATCTCTACTAAAGAAAAATACAAAAACTGGCCAGGCGCAGTGGCTCATGCCTGTAATCCTACAACTTTGGGAAGCCGAGGCGGGCGGTCAGGAGTTCGAGACCAGATTGGCCAAGAGACCAGCCTGGCCAATATGGTGAAACCCCATCTCTACTAAAAATACAAAAATTAGCTGGGCATGGTGGCTGGCACCTGCAATCTCAGCTACTTAGGAGGCCGAGGCAGGAGAACTGCTTGAACCCAGAAGGTGGAGGTTGCAATGAGTTGAAGATCGTGCCATTGCACTCCAGCCTGGCCGACAGAGTGAGACTCAAAATCAAAAAAAAAAAAAAAAAAAAAAGAAAAGCAGGAAAGGAAATGTAAAGCTAGAGCTGATCTTATGCTATCCTACTTAGGAACTGGGCAGGAAATGGCTCTCTCTGGAGAAGGAGACCCCAAAAAGGAAAGGAACACCAAGATGCACACCTACCCCCACCATCTCACCACACCACACCCACAACAGGGTAAAGCAGCAGAGGAACACAGAGGGAAAGCAAATAAAGCCTCTTCATATTTAACTAATTAAATTTTAATTTGGATTAACATTTTCCGCTTTTGTATGAAAATGCCATCCTGGAAGACATAATCTGGTCAAACTGCCTTAAAAAAAATCTAATTATAGTGAACTAAAGATGAAGGACAAGTCAACTTTCACTTAGTGAAAACGGTTCATGCAACAGTGATAATATATAAAAGGAGAAATCAATTGCATCTCAACACTGAGTCACTTTTAGGAAAAGTTCAAATAAGTAAAATAATTTGGAGATTACTTTTCCTCTTTTGGGGGATATTATCCTTAAAAATAATCAGAATGACAAGCTGGATGCAGTGGCACTTGTGTGCCTATAGTCCCAGCTACTCAAGAGGCTGAAGCAGGACGATCACTTGAGCTCAGGAGTTTGAGACCAGCCAGGCTGACACAGCGAGATCCTGTCTCCAAAACAAAAAATCAAAATGACAAACAT
Organism: Rhinopithecus bieti; assembly: GCF_001698545.2. Classification (NCBI taxonomy): domain Eukaryota; kingdom Metazoa; phylum Chordata; class Mammalia; order Primates; family Cercopithecidae; genus Rhinopithecus; species Rhinopithecus bieti. The sequence goes on from NW_016810852.1 coordinate 278,276, forward strand.
TACAAACAACTCTTTTCCCTGTCATCTCTTAAAAGGATATTAAATCTCTAGGGGCTCTGTGTTCAAGTGTAAGATGAGCTGCAAAGTCATCCGTGACATGATTAGGATCGCCTCCAGGTAACGCTGCACATATTGGACAAATCTGAAATGGAAGTAAAGAAAGCAGCTTAATAAATGAATGTCAGTAAGACATCTTTCCAGACGAGTATTCTGTTGTTTTACTATTATCAAGTTTTAACCAATAAAAAACTCAGCAGATCCTGAATTAGTGAAAACCAGTAGAAGCCTAAGCAAGAACTGTTCACACAAGGTCCCTCAGGGTCAAACACAACAGTTTCAGACACACCAAACTTGATCTCTGGCAGGGCCTTCTAACAGCCTGCCTGATTCATTCGTATGGCCTAGCAAAATAGTTTCCATTAAAAAAACTTTAAAAATATGCTATTAGTGCACATTTATGTTTAGGTCCAGTCTTGAAGGGTAAAGACAGATACAAGCCTATGGCACACTTCTCCAAAGTAAGCTATACTTGAGAGACAATTCCCAAATAAGACAGCAGAGGTCTGATTAAATGCAATTGTGCAAACATTCAACTGATATGTTGAATGTAAGACAGATTATGATTACTGATAATACGCAAATGTGGTCTATAAATTTATGAATGTGAATTCCAAGGGGAATATTGTATGGAAGTCCATTTTTTAACCTTATTTCCCAAAGAATTGGGTGGTAGGCCATAAGCTTGTAACCAGGTCAGGATCAAGGAGTAGAAGCTCAACTTTCCATGGGCCTTTTGGCAAGAGACAGGAGAAGGTAGGAATAAAATGATGTGTACACAGTCACGGTTTGGGGAGTGGGTGACAGGTTGGGAAGGCGGTGTCTATAGTTAACAGAATTGGTGAAACAGGGAAGGATAGAAAGAATGAGGAACTTTTTAAGGAGGAAAGGCCCTTACTCTTCCGAAATTCAAATGGGCAGATAATGTTCTAACAATGGTAGCCAAGCCTTGAAGTATGAACAATTTCAATCTTAAAGAACAGGGCCAAGAAGAAAGGTCTGAAGCAAGGGGCATGACCAAAGGGAGCCCCAGGAAGTGCACAGTTCAAGTGGTAGACTTGTGTCTTTATAAATAAATAAGAAGGTTAAAGACAGGATATGTGATTCATCTTGCTAGTACTTGAGCCAAAATTCTTTCACCTAGGCAAAATCTAGGCAATTGGTCAGCCTTATTATCTGCTGACAGCACAGTGGGTGTAGGTGGTAGTGCTAGAGATGAGGGGAGATGGGAAAGGTGAGACTTGGAAGGACAATCCTGGGGTATGGAGGGAAAACAAACTGCTCTGATTCCTGGAGCCCAAACAAACATAACTTTCCAACATCTAACAACTAGAAAGCAGAAGTCCCCTGAGAGTTCAACTCTGATTTGGTATCAGTCTCTCTTATGCCTAATCAGCTCTCCTGATTATGTGACTCAGGACTCTGAGAAATATCCTCAGGAAAACCTAAATATGTTCATGAGAAATAACATTTAAGCATGACAGTGTGCAAAAAACTAGAGAGGTCACAATGGAATGTGATGAGGCAAATGAGAAAAAGAAGTAGATAGATCTGTCTATGCCTTTCTTAAAAGATGCCAGGAAGGTGGTCAGATTCTTTCCTCTGTCAGTAAAGGAGCTGTGTGTGTCACAAGTTTACAGATTATCCACTCTCTCTTTACTAGGAATTTAACTTCTACTATCTGTACCATTCCTGTACTCTGACATTACCTGGTTATGTCTGATATACCTATTTTACTTTTCATGTGCTTCTGGTCTTACCTAGCTAAACTGTAAACTCTTTGAGAGATGCAGCACAGTATGATTTGTCTTTGGTTTTAAACTCCAGACAGACTTGCTTTAAAAAAAAAAAAAAAAAAAAGACGAGCAATGTTTGGAGAAACAGACAAAATGTTCGTTATTTAAAAATAAAACAAGCTACCTTAGAGACTCATCATTTTGAAAAAGTTAACAAGTGCTGGGTTATAGTCTTATTACAATATTATAAGGCTGTATAAGATTTGTATTTAAAGAGAAAATAACCACCAAAAGGAAAAGGCATCTTTCTTCTTCTTTTTTTTTTTTGAGACGGAGTCTCGCTCTGTCGCCCAGGCTGGAGTGCAGTGGCTGGATCTCAGCGCACTGCAAGCTCCGCCTCCGGGTTTACGCCATTCTCCTGCCTCAGCCTCCTGAGTAGCTGGGACTACAGGCGCCCGCCACCTCGCCCAGCTAGGTTTTGTATTTTTTTTTTAGTAGAGACGGGGTTTCACCTTGTTAGCCAGGATGGTCTCGATCTCCTGACCTCGTGATCCGCCCGTCTCGGCCTCCCAAGGTGCTGGGATTACAGGCTTGAGCCACCGCGCCCGGCCGGAAAAGGCATCTTTCTTCTAAGATACCTTCCTTTATATTGGCTTTTGGGTAAAATCTATAAACAACTTGAGCTATCCAGAGATTGCCGCAGAGGCTTCAGTACTTGAGGGGACATAAAAACGTTGGTAGATGAGAAAAGTCTCCAAAAGGATATAAATTCCTAGAAGGAAAACAGAATGGGAAGCAGAGATACCAAATGTACTAAGAATGTCCTAATAAGATAGATAATTTAACAAGTAGAAAAGTACCTTTGAGACGGGATATAAAATAAAGCCAAGATCCTTCCTTATTGTGTATTGACTTTGGTTCTATACTCAAAATCTTTTTTATTTCACTGGAGTAACCATGTTAAGATGGCAGGATGAAGGTATTCAGAATTGCTTCATTTATAGAGAAATAATATAAAACCAATCAATCAACCAACCAAACTTCCAAACGTCTAGGGATAAAGAATTACTGAGGATAAGAAATTACTATGGTGGGAGGATCACCCAGGTTGACAGCTAGCATAGAAAATCAAGAGGCTAGGCAAGGCGTGGTGGCTCATGCCTGTAATCCCAGCACTTTGGGAGGCTGAGGTGGGTGGATCATGAGGTCAGGAGTTCAAGATCAGCCTGACCAACATGGTGAAACCCCATCTCTACTAAAAAATACAAAAATGAGCTGGGCGTGGTGGCACATGCCTGTAATCCCAGCTACTCAGGAGGCTGAGGCAGGAGAATCACTTGAACCCAGGAGGTGGAGGTTGCAGTGAGCCAAGATCGCACCACTGCACTCCAGCCTGAGTGACAGAGACTCCATCTCAAAAAAAAAAAAAAAAAAAAAAAAAAGGAAAAAAGAAAATCAAGAGGCTAGATTTAGAACCAAGTGGAAGATGTTGCCATACTTGGGTCACATAAAGTTAACTCAGATGAGGACTTGGAAAGGAAAACTAAGCTCAGATGCTGATGTGACCACAGAGGCCTGGTCATCTTCTAAGTTTTACATTTTATATTTAGCAAGCTAACTCACGCTTTAAGACAAAAACGCTTGTTCTTAAGACTGTGTTTTCTGAAAGGAAATGAAGGGAACAAGAGGAAGAAAGAAAAAGGAGAGCAAAGCGGGGCAGGAGAAATGGAAAAGAGGTGGTGGGGAGTGGGAGGAAGCAAGCCACTGTGCCACTCATGGGCACAAACACTTCTTAGTTTTGAGTGTGTCTTTATTTCCACATCATGGTGCCTAATATCTCTTACAGCACAGGAAAACTCAACACAAGGGTAATTTTAGGGTACTGACCCTAAAATTATGACAGCTTGTCAACATTAATATTTATCATACTTCCACTGCCATATGATATAGTATCTATTATTCGTACAGGAAAATTCCATATAACACACAAGCTTAAAATTATAACAACTTATCAATTAAGATTTACTTAACTGGCTTAAGTCAGTATTTCTTTAATTTGGCTAAGAATATAAATCATCGCAGGGCGCGGTGGCTCACGCCTGTAATCCCAGCACTTTGGGAGGCCAAGGCGGGTGGATCACGAGGTCAGAAGACTGAGACCATCCTGGCTAACACAGTGAAACTCCATCTCAACTAAAAATACAAAAAATTAGCCGGGTGTGGTGGCGGGCGCCTGTAGTCCCAGCTACTCAGGAGGCTAAGGCAGAAGAATGGCGTGAACCCGCGAGGCAGAGCTTGCAGTGAGCCGAGATTTGCGCAACTGCACTCCAGTCTGGGTGCCTCTCAAAAAAAAAAAAAAAAAAAAAAAAAGAATATAAATCATCAGGGCCAGGCGCAGTGGTTGACGCCTAGAATCCCAGCACTTTGGGAGGCCGAGGCAGGTGGATTGCCTGAGGTTAGGAGTTTGAGACCAGTCTGGCCAACATGGTGAAACCCCGTTCTCTACTAAAAATACAAAAAAATTAGCTGGGCGTGGTGGCGTGCGCCTGTAATCCCAGCGACTCAGGAGGCTGAGGCAGGGGAATTCCTAATATAAATAATCTGTAGCAATTGTTAAAAATACAGTTTCCTAGTCCTGGAAATAGAGGGATTTAACAATCTATTTTGACAAAGGTCCTGGTTGATTATTAACAAACTACATAAGTTTGGCAAATACAGTTTAAATATATAATGAAATTCAAAAACTATATTTACTCTGTTACACGAAAACACCAAATGTTATTGTTACCTAGCATAACAAAAAAATTTGGATTCACAAATGTCCTTGCCATTCTCAGTGTCGTCTCTGCTACTGCTCGAGTTTCCTCTTCTCCTTCACCTTGCCACTGAGGGTCACCATCAATCTTGCTTTTTATCTGTAGTCCCTTTGGAAGCCTTTACCAATTGAGATAAGGTCCCATTCCAAGAACATACAGAGTCTCCATTTTTCCACGTGGTTCCAGGGCATGACTGCCAGCCAGCAACCAGTTAGGGCACATTATATAGCACAGTTGCCAATGTCTTTAAAACATACCTTCTGAAGTCATTACTCCACATATAAACACCAAGTCACTGCTGAATGCACAGAACTTTTCCTCTATGGAAAGCACCTGAAGTCAGCATGCGTGATTTTTTTTTAAACAACAGCTCCACACATTCTTCCCCATACAGTTATCAACCATTCTAAAGCAAGTCTGGATTTCCTCTCGCCTCCCTCTTGAACTAATACAACCACATCAGACAGAATTCTCTCTTTGTTTTATGCACAGCTTTAAAAACTATTCTTTATAACTACCTTCCTATTTCTAGTTCAAGGATCTATGCTATGAAATCCAGGTAAACTGGTAAAGTTAAAGTTCTGACTGTTATATTGTATAATTTTGTTACCATGGACTAATCCATTAAGCATTTACTGAGTACCAAATCAGAACTAACTTAACGCTTTAGGTTAAAACATTATCAAGAAATGAACATAGTTCCTGCCAATATTAAAGTTCATATGAATTTCATCTCTTTTTAAAAACTGCCCTGCCAAAATTGGGGCAGGGCACAGTGGCTTATACTTGTAATCCTAACACTTTGGGAGAATGAGGCAGGGGGATCACTTGCAGACAAGAGTTTGAGACCAGCCTGCGCCACCCAGTGAGACGCAGTCTCTACCAAAAAAATTTTTTAAAAAATTGGTGTATATTTTTCATTATTTCTTCAAACTGGGGTACAATTCATGTCTCTGCTTTTGAGCGGCTCTTAGAACTCAGCTACAGAAACACCCAGGCTTATTATGCCAAGGTATTTTCTGATCACCCGCAATACAATGGGGGGAATGGGGTTTAAAACACTTTTTCCACAGAAGAGTAATGACCCAAAAAGAGTCATCTGAATTTAAAGCCAACACACAAAACCTGTTGACACGTGTTATACTTTAGTGCTTACACACACACAAAAAAAAATTAGAAGAAAGACATTCTATTGAGCTAACTAACTGCCACAGCCAATGACAACTTCAGGCTTTTGGATCTCCTTCCCAATTAAAAGTATTAGTTTATCCTATAAAATCTGCAGATATAATGAATATAAGACAGAAACTGAAGTTCTGCTTTGAGAATATACATAAAGGACTAGTGGATGATCTATGCTACATGGTCAAGAAACTCCTTTTGGGCCTTGTAGAATCATCTAGCTTATGGCTACCTGCACCTTGGCCATCCATTTTGCCAATATAAATAAAGGTCCTTTCAAGAGTTGAGTGAGCGCACTGTTCAACTAGATTACAATCTAATTTTCTGCTGCTGCAGTGAACAGTTAATAAGTGTTCAATTATAAGTGAAATTAGGCCGGGCGCGGTGGCTCAAGCCGTAAATCCAGCACTGTTGGGAGGCGAGACGGGCCGGATCACGAGGTGGGAATCGGACCATTCCTGGCTAACACAGTGAATACCCCGTCCTACCTAAGAATACAAAAAAACGTAGCCGGGCGAGGGGGACGGCGACTGTAGTCTCACACTCGGAGGCTGAGGCGGGAGATGGCTGCAAGCCGGGAGGCGAGCTTGCAGTGAGCATCGAGATCCGGCCACTGCACTCCAGTCCGGCGACAGACGGAGACTACCGCCTTCAAAAAAAAAAAAAAAAATAATGAAATTCAATTTCATATTAAATTATTTTCCCTCTCAATTCCATTCTCCTATAATGCTGAAGTTAGATTTGTCACTGGCTTCTAAAGAGCAGCATCTACATGTAATTTAGGAAGTCCTAAAAAGCAATTATGTTTTACATTTAAACATGGTTCTTGTACAAAAATGTATGTGTATGATGACATCTTGGGAATTCACAAAACTTGAAATAGTATTAATATAATTTAGCTATACTGAAAAATAATTCCAAAGAAATCAGAAAGCAGTTCACAAAAGGGCTTGCGCTCCTGTGAGAATCTAATGATGTAGCTGATCTGACAGGAAGTGGAGTTCAGGCGGTAATGCCTGCTGGCCCACTGCTCACGTTCTGCTCTGTGGCTCGGTTCCAAACAGGTCATAGACAAGTACTAGTCTGGTCCCATCTGTGGCCCAGGGGTTGGGGAACCCTGGTCTAGAGGACACATGCAGGTAACGTGGGGCAAAGCAAGACAGCAAACAGAGCATTCAGAAAGGAACATGTTAAGAGGAATAGAAAAGGAGATACAGCAAGTTGTTGTGTAGATATAATCCCCCAAACCAAAATGATGTAAATCACTCTTGAATTCCCTAATTCAAAAATGCAAAACATTGAGGGGTGAGAGAGGACACACAGTATTATCACCTGGACAATTACATGTAACTGTAGCACACTGGAGTTGATAATATGTTTCACATATATACAGAGAGGCATTCAAAACACTTAACAACTGGTATGGCATAGGCACCAATCCTTCAGAATGGACACCAGTCAGCATGCTACACTTGACTGCACCTGCTGAATGCCAGCCCTGCCTCTAGGACTTGACCCACATGACCTGAAGAAATCTTGTACTTTTATATTGAAGATTCTTATCTGCCTGCCATTTTTCACTTTGAAATGTCTGGGTGTATGGGTGGGAACAGAGGTAGATATAGTATTTATGCGAAGATTAAGGGCTAATGAGGAGAGATAAATCCTTAAAATATTCCACAAAAGCCAATATGAAAATAAGAGTGACAACTGCCTTGGGCTATGTACCAAAAGCCTGGAAACTTAATGAAGGCATAAACACAACTCACATGAAACAGACTATGAAACCATTTGCAGGTGGTGGGTATTTAATTTTCAAACTATGTATCAGGTATGCCAGAGTGTAAACAACAAATTTTGAGTATTTACTTTCCGGGGGGGTGGGGGTTGGGGAGCAAACCAACCAGAGGCAAAGTTATGGAAAACTGGGTTGTCTTGCCCTTGTGGGGAGATGAGAATACTATACTAGGGACTACTGGCTGATAATAATAATATATATTATTACTTGTTATATAGCATTATATATATATTTATTATTGATAATATAATGCTATTTATATATTATATATAATAATACATAATTTTTTTTTGGAGACAGGGTCTTGTTCTGTCACCCAGGCTGCAGTGCAACGCAGTGGCACAATCATGGCTCACTGCAGCCTCAATCTCCTGAGCTCAAGCAATTCTCCCACCTCAGCCTCCCAGGTAGATGGGACCACAGGCATGTGCCACCACGTCCAGCTAAGTTTTAAATTTTGTGGAGACAAGTCCCCACTCTGTTGCTCAGGCCAATCTCAAACTTCTGGGCTCAAGCAATGCTCCTGCCTCAGCCTCCCAGTGTTGGGATTACAGGCATGAGTCACTGTGCACAGTCTGATAATGATTTTAAGGATGCCTAATTTACAATAAGAACTCCATGTTTATCTTATTGTATTTAGGTAAAGGATCCAAACTTAACAGAAATTAAATCAAAGAAAAATGATTCCAAGTTTTCCACAACAACCAGCATGGAGATGCAACTCAGTCAGGATTCTTCATACTGGTATGTGGGACTGTACCAAAAGGAAGCAAAGTCACTTTACAGAATAAAAAGAACAAACTAAGAATAGTAATAAAATGTGACAACAGTAGTCTGAGGCTCTCCTAGGTGTAAGATCAGAGCATTTCTGAGCTGTTAAGACAGTAAAATTTGGCTTGATATCTATACAAAATAAATTTACCTACTGCTTGATACATGTTATAACAACTTCAAGCATCAAACTAGCAGTGTCAGTGGGAATAAAAGTAACCCTATATTATATGCATAGCTGTAGCAGAGTTAAGTAGAGACTCTGGAACCCAGAGGGACACTAGCTGAGCCCAAACACCTGCCCCTACCCCTGCCCCTTACTAAGCTGAATGTCCTTGAGCATGCTACTTTATTTCTCTGGGTTTCAATTAGTTTTGAGGACATTTAGGGGTTTATTAGTTGATGCAATATGCAATTACTTGTGCCAAAATTCTCCCAATTCAGTATCTATAGTTCCATATAAAGCCTTCACTTTACCTATTATTATCAATGGTAAAGAGGTGGGGGAGAGACTCTTAGGTGTACTTTATCATTTCTTGAAGGTGGATGCATGCTGACTCAGATGTCAAGTAAAAAATCCAACAAGCTTTCAAGGTAAGACTTTCTTTGTGTATTATTCTGGGTCCATGGCCTTTAGCCACTGGAAAGATCAGGATAGGAAGAACTTCTAGGGACCCCAGAGCTTGACCTAGGAAGCAAGAGATGTGATCTGATGAAAACCAGGTAAGATCAGCGATATGCTACAATGAGATGTGACAATGGATTATTATGATACTACCAAAGGTTCTTCAATCTCCTTGTGAAGTTCCTTGTAGAAGAAAAGTTAAGCAGATAGCAAGGATACTATAACAAGAGATGCACTGCAGGTTGCCGTCCTTTTAACCTTTCACAATGCATTGAATAAAGGGCTCCTGAATTTGGTCAAGACTCCATGCTGTGGTTTTAGCTACAGGTTAAGAAACCCAGTGTGGACAGTAAGAGGTACTATTTTGCAAAAATGCAGCCTCCCATGATGTATAAAATTTGCTGTTAAAAGATGATTTTAATAACTATACAAATGGTATCATTACACTGAGCAGGAAGTAGATGACAGTGACCTAGCTTTATTAATGTTAGAAATAATGTACTTTACAACATCATTTTAGTCATAAGGCTGCTGCTTCACTTACCACTTCTGTTGATGTTTCTGCATGTTCAGAAGTAACATGTTCTTGAAGAGATGTCTCCGTATAGCCCATTTTTCCACAATAGGGACAAGTAAAAGACTGTGGCTGCTCTACAGAGAAAGCTTCCCCACCATAGTATAAATCTGAAAAATAAAGTAGAATTGCATTGAGGAATATTAGTCTTTAAACATATAAAAATGTAATAAAGAAAGTGTGGGCCGGGCGCGGTGGCTCAAGCCTGTAATCCCAGCACTTTGGGAGGCCGAGACGGGCGGATCACGAGGTCAGGAGATCGAGACCATCCTGGCTAACACGGTGAAACCCCGTCTCTACTAAAAAAATACAAAACTAGCCGGGCGAGGTGGTGGGTGCCTGTAGTCCCAGCTACTCGGGAGGCTGAGGCAGGAGAATGGCGTAAACCCAGGAGGCGGAGCTTGCAGTGAGCTGAGATCCGGCCATTGCACTCCAGCCTGGGCGACAGAGCGAGACTCCGTCTCAAAAAAAAAACAACAAACAAACAAACAAACAAAAACAAGAACAACAAAAAAACAAACAAACAAAAAAAAGAAAGTGTGGGCCAGGAGCAGTGGTTCACGCCTGTAATCCCAGCACGTTGGAAGGACAAGGCAGGCGTATCACTTGAGGTCAGAAGTTCAAGACCAGCCTGGCCAACATGGTAAAACCTCGTGTCTACTAAAAATACAAAAATTAGCCAGGCATGGTGGCAGATGCCTGTAATCTCAGCTGGCCTGGAGGCTGAGCCAGGAGAATCGCTTGAACTTGGAAGGCGGAGGTTGCAGTGAGCCAAGATCGTGCCACTGCACTCCAAAAGAAAGTGTACCTAAAATATTCGACAATCTCATGTGGTCAAGGAATGCTTAGGTACCTGTTTACATTTGTAATATCCTTATTCCCATGAGGACTCCATGTTATTCCTCCAAAATTCCTTCCCCAGATAGCTACTATATATATAGCCTTAAGAGAGAACGAAGCCAACAATTCCATCCTCCTTCACTTATTTGAAACATTGGTCATTTTACATCTGGCTCTAATTTTATTGTAATTTATTTTTTCCTTATCTGTATACACTGTGGCAACACTGGTATCAACAGAAAAAATCAGGAGGGTCTACCAAGTAACAAGGACAAATGTGCTCAGAGGGAAAGACAGACAACCATGATCAATACAAGAACCGCCAGACGTAGTTAGCTGTCTATAGAACACGCTGCTCTCAGAGCATGGAGGACAATGCTAACTTAAGATACGACCAACAACATTAAAAAGGTTTTTTTGAGACAAGGTCTTACTATGTCGCCCAGGCTGGAGCACAGTGGCATGATCACAGCTCATTGCAGACTCAGTATCTGGGCTCAAATGATCCTCCTGCTTCAGCCTCCAACATAACTGAACTACAGGTGTGTGCCATCACACCCGGTAATTTAAAAAATTTTTTTTTGGTAGAGATGGGGTCCCACCATGTTGCCTAGGCTGGTTTTGAACTCCCAGGCCTCCCACCTCCGCCTCCCAAAGTGCTGGGACTACAGGCATGAGCCACCATGCCTGGCCTGTCACAAAGTATTTCGCCCAACTGGTTTACTGGAAAACTAACCAGTAGTCTGTGGGAATAATTTGTTCACCTCATAAGTTTATCTCAAGGAATAAGTCTATTTTTTCCATTAGGTAATTGCTATGGTTTGAATATGGTTTGTCCCCGCCAAAGCTCATGCTGTGGCTTCGTCTCCAATGTGGTGGTGGTGGAAGGTGGTGTCTTTAGGAGATGATAAGGTTGTTAAGAGGTATTCATGCCTTTGTCAGGAGTGAATTCTCGCTCTCTCAGGATTGAATTAGTTCCCTTGAGAGTGAGTTATTTTAAAGTGAGGCTGTCTGTCACTTAGAACTGTTTGGCCTCTTTACACATGCCCACTTCCCCTAGTCTACATTAAATGTGCTCAGAACACTCATATAAGCCTACAGTTGGGCAAAATCACCTAAAATGAAGCCTATTTTATGAATTTATTGAAGACTGCACTGAAAATGAAAACAGCATGGTTGTATGTACTTAAAGTTCTGTTTCTACTGAACGTATATTGCTTTTGCACCACTATAAGATAAAAAAACATAAGCTGAACCATCATAAACTGGGGACCATCTATTCTTAGGAATAAATTCAATGGAAGTGCAAAACTCATACTGTGATAACTGCAAAACTTTGTCAAAATAAATTAAAGACCTACATAAATGGAAACATATCCCATATTCATGGATCAGCAGATTTAGTATTATTAAGACGGCAGTACTCTCCAAACTAATCTACAGATTCGACATAATTCCATTCAAAATCCTTGTTGGCTTCTTTGCAGAAACCGACAAGCTGAATCTAAAATACAGAAAGGAAAGAGACACAAAATACCCAAAATAATCTTGAAAAAGAACAAAGGTGGAAGACTTAAGTCTTCTTGATTTCAAAGCTTACTATGAAGCTACAGAAATCAAGACAGTGTAGTACTGGCATAAAGACAGACATATAGGCTTGGCACGGTGGCTCACGCCTATAATCTTAGCACTTTGGGAGGCTGAGGCGGGCAGATCATGTTGAGCTCAGGAGTTTGATACCAGCCTGGGCAATGTGGCGAAACCCCATTTCCACAAAAAATTAAAAAATCAGCAAGGCGTGGTGGCTTCCACTTGTGATCCCAATTACTTGGAAGGCTGAGGGTGGAGGACTGCCTGGGCCTGGGAAGCAGAGGATGCAGTGAGCCAAGATCACACCACTGCACTCCAGCCTGGGTGACAAAGTGAGACTCTGTGTCAAAATAAAACAAAAACACCAGGCATATAGATCAATGGAATAGATTGAGAGTCTAGAAATAAACCCTCATTTACAGTCAACCTATTTTTAACAAGAGTGCCAAGACAATGCATTGGATAAAGAATAGTCTTTCCAACAAAAGATATTGGGACAACTGAATATTCACATGCAAAAGAATAAAGTTGGCGCTTTACCTCATTCCATATATAAAAATTAATTCTAAATGGGTCATATATCTAAATATAAGAGCTAAAACTATAAAACTCTTAGAAGAATACATAGTTTTAAATCTTCGTGACTTTGAATTAGGCAGTGATTTTCTAGATACAGCACCAAATGCACAACAAATGAAAAAATACATAAATGGGACATTATCAGAATTAGAACTTTTGTGCTTCAAAGCACACCACCAAGAAAGTGAAAACACGCCGGGCGCGGTGGCTCAAGCCTGTAATCCCAGCACTTTGGGAGGCCAAGGCGGGCGGATCACGAGGTCAGGAGATCGAGACCATCCTGGCTAACACTGTGAAGCCCCGTCTCTACTAAAAAATACAAAAAAAAAAAAAAAAAAAAAAACTAGCCGGGCGACGTGGCGGGTGCCTGTAGTCCCAGCTACTCGGAAGGCTGAGGCAGGAGAATGGCGTGAACCCGGGAGGCGGAGCTTGCAGTGAGCTGAGATCTGGTCACTGCACTCCAGCCTGGGTGGCAGAGGGAGACTCCGTCTCAAAAAAAAAAAAAGAAAAAAAGAAAGTGAAAACACAACCCACAGAATGGGAGAAAATTTTTGCAAATCATCTATCAGATAAAAACACTTATCTATGGAATAAAAAACTATTACAATTCAGTAACAAAGACATTATCCAATTAAAAAATGGGCAAAGGATCTAGGTATTTCTTCAGAGTAGATATACAAATGGCTCATAAGCACAAGAAAATATGCTCATAATTTATATTTCAGATAAATATAAATCAAAACCACCTGAGATACTACTTTACACCTACTAGGATGGCTGAAATAAAAAGGACAAAAAGTGTGGGGCTAGGTAAGAAATTATAGTATGAAGCCAGGTGTGGTGGCTCATGTCTGTTATCTCAGCACCCTGGGAGGCCCGCAAGTGGATCACCTGAGATCAGGAGTTCAAGACCAGCCTGGCCAACATGGTGAAACCCTGTCTCTACCAAAAATACAAAAATTTTCTGGGCATGGTGGCAGGCACCTGTAATCCCAGCTACTCAGGAGGCTGAGGCAGGAGAATCGCTTGAACCCAGGAGGTGGAGGTTGCAGTAAGCCGAGATGGCGCCATTGCACTCCAGCCTAGGCGAGAAGAGTGAAACTCTGTCTCAAAAAATAAATAAATAGGCCGGGTGCAGTGGCTCAAGCCTGTAATCCCAGCACTTTGGGAGGCCGAGACGGGTGGATCGCGAGGTCAGGAGATCGAGACCAACCTAGCTAACACGGCGAAACCCCATCTCTACCGAAAAATACAAAAAACTAGCCGGGCGAGTTGGCGGGCGCCTATAGTCCCAGCTACTTGCGCTTGAACTTGGAGCTTGAGGCAGGAGTGAGAATGGCGTCGGTAAACCCGGAGGCGGAGCTTGCAGTGAGCTGATGATCGGCCACGCACTCCAGCCTGGGACCAGAGCGAGATCCGTCTCCAAAAAAAAAAAAATAAAATTAAAAATAAATAAATAAATAAATAAAATGAATAAAAATTATAGCATGAAACATTTATATATTTTCTTACAATGTCTTCTAATCAACTGTAGAAACAATCTTTTTTTTTTTTTTTTTTTTAGATAGCGTCTTGCTTTATTGCCCAGGCTGGAGTGTAGTGGCACAATCAGGGTTCACTGCAGCCTTGACCACCTGGGCTCAAGTGATCCTCCCGTCTCAGCCTCCCATGTTGCTAGGACTACAGATGTATGTGTGCCACTAGATCCAGCTAATTTATTGTATTTTTGAGGGGTGGGTGCAGAGACAGAGTTTTCGCCACGTTGCCCAGGCTCATCTCAAACTCCTGGACTCAAGTGATCTGCCCATCTAAGCCTCCCAAAGTGTTGGGATTACAGGTGTGAGCCACCACACCCAGCCAACAATCTGCTTTCTGGTCATTACAAAAGTTATTACTGCCAGGCATGGTGGCTCACATCTGTAATCCCAGCACTTTGGGAGGCCAAGGCAGGTGGATAACTTGAGGTCAGGAGTTCAAGACCAGCCTGGCCAACATGGTGAAACTTCACCTCTACTAAAAATACAAAAAAATTAGCTGGGCACAGTGGCACACACCTGTAGTCTCAGCTACTCAAGAGGCTGAGGCACGAGAATTGTTTGAACCCAGGAGGCAGATGTTGCAGTGAGCTAAGATCTGGCCACTGTATTTCAGCCTGGGTGACAAAGTGAGACTCTGACTTAAAAAAAAAAAAAAGCTATTGTGTGTTAATAGCAAGAACAAAAGATAGACCATATTTCTTCTTTACTGAAGCACTCTTCTATTTCATACCTTGTCAGTGGTGTGTATTTCTGAATGGTTTTTTTAAACAAGTAAACTATGATTAAGACGAACAGACAGAATTACTTGGTATATGAAAGTAAGGCCGGGCGCAGTGGCTTATGCCTGTAATCCTAGCACTTTGGAGGCTGAGGCAGGTGGATCATGAGGTTAGGAGTTCAAGACCAGCATGGCTAACATGGTGAAACCCCATCTCTATTAAAGATACAAAAAATTAGCCGGGCACGGTGGTGCACGCCTATAATCCCAGCTCCTCGGGAGGCTGAGGCAGGAGGATCGCTTGAACCTGGGAGGTGGACGTTGCAGTGTGCTGAGGTCGCACCATTGCACTCCAGCCTAGGCGACAGGGCAAGACTCCATCTCAAAAAAAAAAAAAAAAAGCCAGGCACAGTGGCTCACGCCTGTAATCCCAGCACTTTGGGAGGTTGAGGCGGGTGGACTGCCTAAGGCCAGAAGTTCAAGACCAGTCCGCTCAACATGGTGAAACTGTCTCTACTAAAATACAAAAAAATTAGCCAGGCGTGGTGGTGTGCACCTGTAATCCCAGCTACATGGGTGGCTGAGGCAGGGGAATTGCTTGAACCAGGGAGGTGGCGGTTGCAGTGAGCCAAGGTTGCGCCACTGTATTCCAGCCAGGGTGACAGAGTGAGACTCCATCTCCCCCCCAAAAAAAAGGTAAGATTTATTTCATGTTTAATGAATCTGGGGCCTCATGGTATGCTGCTGGGGAGTTTTAGAACACTTCGCCTTTACTTCTTCACATGTACATACAATTCTAAATGATGTAATTCATTAAATTTTTAATTACTTACCAAAATCTACCCTTGTTAATATGCACTGCATTGGGTGGTCAGTTGTATGCCTTGTTGTTGTTGCACCACTTTCATAACAAGATGCACAAAGATCGTAATCGTAGCAAATTAAACACTTATATCTGCGACCTCGAAAATTTCCTTTTAAACATGCATCACAGCTGACACCTATAAAAAAAGAAATATCTTTCATTACCAGTTATAAAGTCCACTCTTGATTTCATTTTTATGAATGTTTCAGGTACTCATTTAACCCCACATGTCCTTTCCAAAATGACTAGAAATGACTTAGTAAAATGATATGGGAATTTTTAGCCATGTGCTGGATTCATTACTCTGATTTATATACTCCAGATGAAAATAATTTAAAATGACTGATACAGGCTGGGCGCGGTGGCTCATGCCTGTAATCCCAGCACTTTGGCAGGCCAAGGCGGGTGGATCACTTGGGGTCAGAATTCCAAGACCAGCCTTGGTCAACATGTTGAAACCCCGTCTCTACTAAAAATGCAAAAATTAGCTGGGCTTGGTGGCGGGTGCCTGTAATCCCAACTACTTGGGAGGCTGAGGCACAAGAATTGCTTAAACCCAGGAGATGGGGTTGCAGTGAGCTGAGATCGTGCCACTGCACTCCAGCCTGGGCAACAGAGCAAGACTTTATCTCAAAAAAAATAAAAAATAAAAAAAAAACCAAAACCAAAACTAAAAACAAACAAAAAACCACTTAAAATTAAATAAAGTAAAATGACTGACACAATGTAATCACCCTTTTCCCCCCTTAAAAAATGCCTTGATATAGGTCAGGCATGGTGGCTCAGGCCTGTAATCCCAGGACTTTGGGAGGCTGAGGTGGGCGAATCACGAGGTCAGGAGATCGAGACCATCCTGGATAACATAGTGAAACCCCGTCTCTACTAAAAAAAAAAAAAAAAAACACACACACACACAAAATGAGCTGGGCTTGGTGGCAAACACCTGTAATCCTAGCTACTCCGGAGGTTGAGGGAGGAGAATCGCTTGATCCTGGGAGGCGGAGGTTGCAGTGAGCCGAGACCAAGCCACTGCACTCCAGCCTGGGTGACAGAGCGAGACTCCACCTCAAAAAAAAAAAAAAAGCCTTGATAAGCCAGCAAGAAGGTAAAAACCAAGACGAAGAGGGACTGGTGACTGACTGGAAGCACTAAAGAGGGCTTTTCACCATGAGGGTATTTGCCAAAGCAGGTAAAAATCTAAGCTTAAGTTCTACAGCATTACAGGACAAAGGCCTACTGAAGGTGGGATAATTAACAGAAGATTCCTCATAAAACCAAGATCCTAATATACTCTCACAATGCATGGGTGGGCTAGAAATCCTCCCTAGGGGATTACAAAAATTACCCTAGTGAAAGCCCCTGCCCTGGGGGCACAAAATAACAACAAAAAGCCATAACCACAAACCAGTCCTCATGGGTTTATAGCCCAAATTCTATCAAATGGTTCCAAAGACCTTGGGTCAAGAATTTTAAGTAGTCTTAAATTAGAATTGACAGCAAGCATCTGGCATATATTAACATCCAAGGAATAAGTTCATAATTTAAATCATAAAATACAAAAAAGCAAAGCACCATCAGAAAGAACTAGCAGGAGCAGCAGAATCAGTCATGAGTTCATATCAGAACTGGATATCAAATAATTCTTAACCTGTTAAAAGAAACAACTGGGTGTTGTGCCTAACACCTGTAATCCCAAGCACTTTGGCAAGGCAAGGCAGAGGGATGGCTTGAGGCCAGGAGTTCAAGACCAGCCTGGGCAACATAGAGAGACCCTGTCTACAAAAAAATTTAAAAATTAGCTGGGCATTGTGGCCTGTGCCTGTAGCCCTAGCTACCTGGAAGGTTGAGGTGGGAGGAATGCTTGATCCTAGGAGCTCGAAGCTGCAGTGGGCCATGATCACACTACTGCACCCCAGCTTGGGAACAGAACAAGACCCTGTCTGGAAAAAAATAGACAAATAATAATAATAAAGGAAAGAAAGAGGCCTGAACAGGGCTGGGTGTCATAGCTCACACCTGTAATCCCAACACTTTGGGAGGCTGAGACAAGAGGGTTGCTTGAGACCAGGAGTTCAAGACCAGCCAAGGTAACATAGAGAGATCTCATCTCTGTTAAAAAAAAAAAAAAAGTTAAAATACGCCAGGCACAGTGGCTCACACCTGTAATCTTAGCACTTTGGTACACTGAGGCAGGCGGATCACCTGAGGTCAGGAGTTTGAGACCACCCTGGCCAACATGGTGAAACCCCATCTCTACTAAAATTACAAAAATTAGCCGGGCATGGTGGTGGACGCCTGTAATCCCAGCTACTTGGGAGGCTGAGGCAGAAGAATGGTTTGAACTCAGGAGGTAGAGGTTGCAGTGAGCCGAGATCATGCCACTGCACTCCAGCCTGGGCGACAGAGCGAGACTCCATCTCAAAAAAAAAAAAAAAAAGAGTTAACATTTAAAATTCAGTAGGTGGGTTTCATAGTTTTATTCACATGTGATATGCTTGTTTATGCTGCAAATCCAAAAACAGCTAAGTTATTAGAATTAAGTAGTAAGCAAGGCTGTTAGATAGAGACCATTTAAATAAAGTACTGATTGTATTTCTTCACTGCAAAACAGACAGAAAGACATATTATTAAAAATATCTCATTTATTACAAAAAAAGTAGTCAGACATGGTGGTGTGTGCCTGTAATCTCAGCTACTCAGGTGGCTGAGGCAAGAGAATCACTTGAACCCAGGAGGCAGAGGTTGCAGTGAGCCAAGATTGAGCCACTGCACTCCAGCCTGGGTGACACAGCAGGACTCCATCTCAAAAAACCAAAAAAACGTCATTTATGACTCCATCTAGATGTGTCAAATCAAAGAGAAGGAAAATAGAACAGTGGTTACCAGAAGCTGGAGGAAAGGGAGAATGGGGAGTTACAGTTTAGTGGGTAGGGAGTTTTGAAGTCTGGGATAATGGAAGAATTCTGGAGATGGAGAGTGGTGACGGTTCCAAGAATGTGAATATACTTAATGCTACTGAATTGTACACCTAAAAGGGGTTAAAATAAATTTTATGCTATGTATATTTTACTGCAATAAAAAAATATGCCATTTGCAACAGCATTTTTAAAAAGTGCCTCTGAATAAATCTAACCAAAGATAGGTAGCCTTTTATGAAGCAAATGAATAAAAATGTATTCAAAGACACTAAAGGACTTTAAAAAATACAGATACCAACTTCATGGACTGGAAGGTTCATAATAAAATGTCAACTGATTTGTGGATTCAATACAATTATAACCAAAATTTAAAAAGAATTTTTTTGTTGGACATGGTAAGCTGACTCAAACACTGACACAAGTTACAAAAAGGGCCAAGGACAGTCAAGATGCTCCCAAGAAAAATGAGATAGAGGGACTTGTTTTATATAGAGAGAGCGCTACACTAATAAATAGTAAGTAATACAATAACAAATTATAAAGCTATAATAACTATAATAAGAAGGAATGGCACCAGCGTAGAGACAAACTGGCCTATGGAATAGAATGGAAAGCCCAGAAGCAGAGGTTGAAATCTGTTTTACGACAGCAAGGTCACTAAAGAACACTGAGAAAAGAAGGGAGTGGACAATGTATAGTGCTGAACAGGTGATAATCCACATGTGGGGAAAACAGAATTAGATCTCTTCCCCATATCCCATACACACAAAAAATCAATTCCACATGGTTTAAAGACAGATTCAAAAGAACAATGAAAAATATCTCTCGAAGACAACATAGAATATTTTTATCAGCCTAAAGTAGAACACAATTTCTTAAATCTTTCTTTCTCTTTCTCAAACACACACACACACTCGAAATCAAAAAGTAAGAGATAAATCCAACTATGTTAAGACTTTTTCTTCATCTTTTAACAGCCTACAGTGATTGAAAATACAAGGCTCAGAAACTGGTGATATGTACAACATACATGACAGACAAAAGTTTGGTATTCACAATGCATTATGAACTCTTACATATCAGTAAGTAAACGATGAACGCTCAATAGAAAAATAGAGAAACCTATCAAAGGGCACTCAAAGAACAACAAACATAAATGTCCAGTAAACATATGAAAAGATGCTCAGCCTCATTAGTCATCAAAGAAGTGCATGATTAACATCCGTGAGCTAGCATTTTACATTTACCAAACTGGTAAGAAACTACAAGTTTCATGATGTCAAGTGTTAATGAAGATAAAGGGCAGCAGAGGTGCTTATACCCTGCTGGTGGGAGTGTACATCAGCACAACCACTTTGAAAAATTTGTTCATATTTTAGTCAAGTTAAACACATATACCTCCTATGACACCATAATTTCACTCTTAAATACGTTCCCAGGGGGAATCTTTTGTCTGTGTGCACCTAGAGAATGTGGAAGAATGTTGATGGCAGTTTTTGTAACTGAATTTTAAAAAGGCGATTCAGGGACCGGGCATGGTGGCTCATGCCTATAATCCCAGCACTTTGGGAGGCCGAGCAGGCAGATCATGAGGTCAGGAAATCGAGACCATCCTGGCTAACACAGTGAAACCTCGTTTCTACTAAAATACAAAGAAAATT
>NW_016810852.1:300804-304939 GCF_001698545.2 Rhinopithecus bieti
AAAAAAAAAAAAAAAGCAGCAAAAAAACAAAAACAAAAACAACCACCAAAAAAAAAACGAAACAAAAAAATGGAATTCCCTGTTATTACTTAGCCATTAACAATAATCACTTAGACAAATCACTTAATGTTCTCTGCTCAATCTTTCTTCATCTATGAAGTTTGTAATGAGAATCAAATGAGGAAAAAAAGATATGAAAGTCCTAAATTCTAAAGTGGTAATATTACCTTATTCAGATGCAGTAAGATTTTTTTTTTTTGAGACAGAGTCTCGCTCTGTCGCCCAGACTGGAGTGCAGTGGCACGATCTCGGCTTACTGCAAACTCCACCTCCTGGGTTCACGCCATTCTCCTGCCTCAGCCTCCCGAGTAGCTGGGACTACAGGCGCCCACCACCATGCTCAGCTAATTTTTGTACTTTTGGTAGAGAGAGGGTTTCATCACATTGGCCAGGATGTTCCTGTTCTCCTGACCTCGTGATCCGCCCACCTCAGCCTCCCAAAGTGCTGGGATTACAGGCGTGAGCTATAAGATTATTTTATTACTTTCCTAGAATACAATTTGATCTCAGTAATATACACAACCTTTTAAATTAGTTTTCAAAATATCCTTCGAGATCCTTGATCTCAAAAGCTGCAGTGAGACTCCCTGATCAACTTACAATGACAGCCAAATGATGGCATCATGGTGGCAATTTTTCAGCAAATTCAACAAATACTGATTATCTAATATGTGATATGTTTTAGATGCTGAGGATACAGCAATGAACAAAACAAAGCCCTGCCCCCAAGAAACTAACATTTAGTGCGTGAAGACAAGCATAAAAATAAAAGTTGGCTAAGTGTGGTGGTGCGTGCCTGCAGACCCAGCTTCTCAGGAGGCTGAGGTGGGGGAATTGCTTCACCCCAGGAGGTCAAGGTTGCTGTGAACTATGATCATGCAACTGCACTCTAGCCTGCAGACACAGCAAACCCTGACTCCAAAAAAAGAAAAAAAATTGCAGAGCATGGTGGAAGTAAGTGCTATGGAGAAACATAAACCAGTGAAGGACAGCGTGGGCAAAGAAAGTATTACTAAAAAAGATACTTGAGCAAAGAGACGGAATACTTAAAAATTTGCTTATTCAAAATAGCTTCCAGGCCAGGCGCAGCAGCTCAGGCCTGTAATCAATACCAACACTTTGGGAAACCAAGGTGGGCAGACTGTTTGAGTGCAGGAGTTTGAGACCAGCCTGGGAGACATGGAGAAACCCCGTCTCTACAAAAAACATACAAAAATTAGCCAGGTGTGGTGGTGAGCGCCTATAGTCCCTACTACTCAGACTGAGGTAGGAGGATCACTTGAGCCTAGGAGGTTGAGGCTGCAGTGAGTGGAGATTGTGCCACTGCACTCCAGCCTGGGTGCCAGAGTGAGACCCTATCTCAAACAAAAACAAATAGCTTTCATGCATGATGATGCTTTAAGCACAACACTGAAAATAATGAATGGGGGGGATACCTATGATACCTATTTAGGTTCACAAATGAAAGTTTAATATGATGGTATAATGGTTTAATAATACTGACAAACAATTGTACCGTGAATTTAGGTGCCAGGAAGGTAAACCCAACTCTGAACTTTTTGGTGTGTAGCCTGACATTATTCTGTAGGCCTGCCTTCTCTCTGAGGTGGGGATGCCTACTGGCAAGTATAGATGAACAAAGCTTAAGGCAACTGTGCATGGTGATAATGATAAACACTGTATCTTTCAGTAAAAAGATGCTGATACTTATCCCTTGCTCACTCTACTCTTGTGATTTAATTCAAAGCTACCTAACTGGTTCACATAAGGGATAGGGGGTGGTAGCCTCAGGCTTCACTTAAACCCAGCTAGAGTTCCGTAACTGTAAGCCCTTTAAAAAGGAAACGGTTTTTTGTTTAAATTTACTATCTATTTGTGATGAAATCATTTCTGTAATATTTATTTTTTAGCTTCTCAAATATTGAAAGGCCTTTTATGATTCAAGATCAGTATTTCAAATACAGATACATCATACATACATATAAAATATTTAAGTCAAACTTTAGGTAAGTTTACAGCAGGGTTTCTTAAAACGTAAGATTCACTTTATTAATAATCTCTGTGGCAGGCACGCTACAGAGGGTTTTTTGCTGATTAGCATATTATGAATAAGAAGTTGAGGTAAGTAAAAATGTTTTATAACATAGTTTTTCCATATAGTCTGCTATCATCCTTTCTCATTGTTTTGTTTACGAAAGCTCTGTCCTTTAATTCCTTCTGTTGTCATAAACTTGCTGAAGTTAATATTTAATTTTATAGAACATTCCACACCACCTAAGTCTCTAAATAAAAGTATAGAAGCACAGACTTTTTCAATTTCTCAATAGTAGCCCATTGTCCCCCTTAGAATGACTCTCACTCAATACAGAGGACCTCCTAAGTATATCTGTCAGAATTTGTATCATTTTATGACACAGACTAACAAAACCTGCTCCACTACTGTCAACTACAAGTAATCGAACGTTCCTATGGGAGGAAATAAGCTAGCTCTTTGCTGCAGTCCCTTGGTTAACAATAGTGATTCTACCTGGTATCAGGAAGTCGGAGAAATCTGAAACAGAACAGATACATGGCATATGTAAAACTATCAATTCCTTCACAGGAAGAATGAAGTTGCTTCTGATGAGGTATCAGTACACTGTATTTAAGATATTAAAAAATCAAAGTTCTGGCTGGACGTGGTAACTCACGCCTGTAATCCCAGAACTTTGGGAGGCTGAGGCGGGTGGATCACCTGAGGTCAGGAGTTCAAGACCAGCCTGGTCAACATGATGAAACCCTATCTCTACTAAAAATACAAAAATTAGCTGGGAGGTGGAGGTTGCAGTGAGCCAAGATCACGCCACTGCACTCCGGCCTGGGCGACAGAGCAAGACTCCGTCTAAAAAAAAAAAAAAAAATCAAATCAAAGTTCTGAAAAGTATTATAACAGAAACAAGAGTTCAAATATTGTAAAATAATGCCTTGAGAGGCAAAGCTGAATAACCACTAGTTGTCTAGATAGCACTGATATCCATTACATTAAAAAACATTTAGGTTTCATTTACCTTACACTACATATATTCTGCAAAAACTGAGTTACCCGAATAATAACATGTGCAACCCATCACTGAAAATCTAGGTTAGTCACAGCTGGGCACGGGGGCTCACGCCTGTAAGCCCAGGGCTTTGGGAGGCCGAGGAGGGCAGATCACCTGAGGTCAGGAGTTCGTGACCAGCCTGGCCAACACAGCGAAACCCCATCTCTACTAAATATACAAAAATTAGCCGGGCCTGGTGGTGCGTGCCTGTAATCCCAGGTACTCGGGAGGCTGAGGAAAGAGAATCGCTTGAACCCAGGAGGCAGAGGTTGCAGTGAGTTGAGATCGTGCCACTGCACTCCATCCTGGTAACAGAGAGGCACTCCGTCTCCAAAAAAAAAAAAAACAAAAAAAAAAAAAAAAAAAAAAAAAAAAAAAAATCTAGCTCAGTCATACTGTGTCATAAAGAAGTTGAGAAATCACTAGTTTGTAAAATGGTAACTTGGACAAGCTACATTATAAGGTTAAGGTGTTATATTTGTAATCCCCCATCCTTTCTCATTGTAATGTATATTTAGAAGTTCTGTAAAACAAACGAAAGCTATGAACTAAAATTTTAAGGAGAAAAGGATGCCCTCTAGTGGGAACACTTTTTTTTTTTGAGACGGAGTCTCGCTCTGTTGCCCAGGCTGGAGTGCAGTGGCCGGATCTCAGTTCACTGCAAGCTCCGCCTCCCGGGTTTACGCCATTCTCCTGACTCAGCCTCCGGAGTAGCTGGGACTACAGGCGCCCGCCACCTCGCCCAGCTAGGTTTTTTTTTTTTTTTTGTATTTTTTAGTAGAGACGGGGTTTCACCGTGTTAGCCAGGATGGTCTCGATCTCCTGACCTCGGGATCCACCCGTCTCAGCCTCCCAAAGTGCTGGGATTACAGGCTTGAGCCACCGCGCCCGGCCTCGGAACACATTTTTAAAAAGCCACTGAAATAATATGCAGTCTTTTCTTTCTTATTTAAAAAAAAAAAAACAACAAAAAAAACCCCCAAGAGGTTTCTAAT
>NW_016810852.1:305225-321417 GCF_001698545.2 Rhinopithecus bieti
AATATGCAGTCTTTTCTTTCTTATTTAAAAAAAAAAAAACAACAAAAAAAACCCCCAAGAGGTTTCTAATATTCGTTTACAGCTTTTTAAAGGAGAAAAATCTCAGGATGGTATACCTTTTACTTTTTAATAAAATTAGTTTTTAGCTAGGGAATAGAGAGTTGATGGGAAAGAAAAGGTCAACAAAGGGCAAGTTACCTTCAAGAAACACAGGGAAAAAAGAATACAAAAGGAAGTCGACCTCATCTGGAATTTGAAGGCCTGGGATTATACAGCACTTGCCATTGACAGCCAATTTTGACTTCTAGCTACCATGTGATTGGGGGAGGGGGGCGGTGGAGAGAGGGAAGGCCTCTTTTCTACTTCTGTGAAATGTCTGCGTATTGTCTCTTCAAGGTCCATACATCTCTCCAAGTGTGACTTTTTTGAAAAAAGGGTATGTATCATATAGGCTGTATCATTTTGACACTGAGAACTGCACAAAGAACAATACTATTAAATGATAGACAATCTCCAAGAAGAGACTCTGCATTTAAGCAGTTGAAAAATTGTGCAACCCTTAGAAGAGGATCTCAGATGAACACAAAACCAAGTAAAAAAGATGAACTAGGCTGGGCACAGTGGCTCATGCCTGTAATCTCCTCAGCACTTTGGGAGGCTGAGGTGGGAGGATCACCTAAGGTCAGGAGTTCGAGACCAGCCTGGCCAACATTGTGAAACCCCGTCTCTACTAAAGATACAAAAATTAGCTGGGTGTGGTGGCGTGTGCCTGTAATCCCAGTTACTTGGGAAGTTGAGGCAGGAGAATTGCTTGAACCCGGGAGGTGGAGGTTGCAGTGAGCCAAAATTGTGCCAGTGTGTTCCAGCCTGGGTGAAAGAGTAAGACTCTGTCTCAGAAAAAAAAAAAAAAAAAAAAAAAAAAAAAAAAAAAAGACAAACTATAGTGTAAGTAACTCAATGAAAAGCAGAAGTAACCAGAATTATTTTGCTTAAAGAAAATGGTCAAAGGATACTTCCAGATGTGAAACTGCTGGAGGAAGGAAATCTAAGACAAAGTTTATAATGCTTCATAAACTGGGAGCCTACGTCAGGAGTGGAGAGTTTTTTCATCTTCTACTTAAGAATCACAGAGGAAATATAAATCATCCCTTGCCAAAACAAAAAGACACTGTAGGATTTGTCTGTTTCTTTTTTTTTAAAGAGCTTTCCTTAGTTATTTTAGAAATAGGAAGAGAATAAAAGGTCTATTAAACATACATATAACTCTGTATATGCATATTTTTAAAAACCTATGCCCTGTGTTTAAGGGACAGACTCAAGAGGAGAAATGGGGTATCGAGACCCGTTCAAACAGATTCTTCAAGAGTAAACCTATAGCTAAAGAGATTCCACAGCAGAGAAAGAGAAATGAAAAAGGGGGAAAGCATGATCCAGAAGCAAGATCCAGAAGAAAGAGAACCGGGAAGCTCAGTAAGTAGGTTTTGCAATGTGTACTCCTCACACAGTAGTCTTACTTGAATGAACTGTATGTTCATTCAGCATTTAAAACATTTAAAACAACCCTTTCTTACTGGAAATTGGGTTTTCTACTTTTTTTTTTCCCCAGGTGGAATTCTGCAAGTTCTGTGATACGTAATAACAAGGAGAATCCACCCATCCTTTCATTATTTATTATCTATTATATGCCAAGATACAGCAGTGAACAAAAATATTTGCTGAGGACACAACAGTGAATAAAAATTCTTGCCACATAGAGTTCCCTCTAGTGGTTTAATAGCAAGTTCCTTCACTTTTAATTATGTACCAAATGACTTACATATATTACTTTGCCAATCTTCACAAAGTCATGAGGTAGGTGGAAAGTGATAAAACTTCTTTTGTGGCTATAGCTGATTTAAAGCTGGTTCAAATCTGCCCAACAAAGTGAATAGAAAAATGGGTGAAATATTGTATTTAAAGAGTTCTTTATGAACTTGGTGAAAGAGGGACAATTAATTCATTTCTAAAAGTTTTCAGTATAGAGGAACTTGGTCCTCTCTGGAATAAATGACTGGTTTGCCTGATTTTAAAGAACTGATCTACACTCTTTTATTTGTTCATAGAAATGCATCCCTGTTTTGAAAACAGAAACTTATCTTAGCAACAATGGACTTGCTCATGAGTGAGCTTAGGAACAGCCTTTCAGAGCCTCTTATCTGGAAATAGAGAAGCTTCTATATTACTCAATCTACTATTATACTCTGCCATGATTAGAGCTGTTTTCTGACTCATAAAATGAAGGAAGAGGAGGTGGATAAACAGTGCCTGGGACAATGTGGGAATTCAATAGTATCTATTGAATGAATGAAGTAAATGAAAAGAAGGGGATGTTTTCCTAGGGTAATTAGATAAGAGCTCAAAAAGAGAGAAGGGAAAGGGGGAGGGGATTAATGTGTGTCTATAACAGACTTTTTTTTTCTGAGATGGAGTCTCACTCTGTCGCCCAGGCTGGAGTGCAGTGGCGCTATCTTGGCTCACTGCAACCTCTGTAACAGACTTCATGATGTAAGAATCACTGAATAATGAAAGTAGAGGGGGGAAAAAGAAGGCCCTGAACAAGTACTTGTTTTCTATAGGAGGAAAAAAAAATTAAGTAGATAAAAATACTATACCAAATACCTCCAGGAGTAAGCCACCAGGTGGCAACAACAGCCCAGGAGAACTAGGTTGCAAGTTTTAACAGGTGGTTAGTGGGAAACAGGTTTTGAAGAAATGAATCCTGTCAGCCATGGTTTTGTGATAAAAAGTTTATATGTAAAAACCAAAAATAATGCCAGGTGAGGTAGCTCATGTCTGTAATCTCAACACTTTGGGAGGCTGAGGTGGGAGGACTGCTTGAGCCCAGGAGTTTGAGACCAGCCTGGGCAACATAGCGAGACTTCATCTCTATTTTAAACACACACACACACACACACACACACACACACCCCAGTATTTCCATATACATTTGCAATTCAGTTTAGTTGCTTTAAACAATGCACACTAGATAGAAACTGCTCTGTTTTGAAAATTCTGCAGACAGGTCTGTGGGAGTAAGGCAGAGAGAGCTTGGTTTAGGCTCCAACTTTCCCCAAAAAAGAGCTCTTTTAAGGGAAGGTGATGATTTTTAATCTGCTAAAGACTTAGTCACCGAACTGTTGATTCTTTTACAGATGGATAAACGGAGGCACACAGGCACTAAGTAATTTGCTCCAAAGGCAGAGTCATTAACAGGCAAACCAGTGATTAAGGGTTGCCTACTGAAGCATATCTTTGGATAATAATCTTTTTTTCCCCAGAAGTAGATGCCTTCAGAACTGTGTTTATTACAATATGGAGATATATATTTCATGCCTTGTTTATTGTTTTTCCCTTGACTTATTTTTTAAGAAGATTCTACCAATTACCTAACTTCTCTGGAATGAAATCCTGAAATTGAGGAATTACTCTTGAGGCAGGTGCTTACAGATATTTATTTTCAGAGGTTTATCACCAAACAAAGCTCTATTTAAAGTCGCTATTTTAAGTTCTTACTCTAATGTAGTGTTTTCTCAACTTTTTGAAAATTACAGATACAACTTACAGGCAATGCAAAAGACTGTGTACCACTGGGCATTGAAAACAGAGTGTAAGAGTTGTTTAGAAAGCCTTCCCATCATATACTTGGCTAATAATGTATGCACAGCAACAGGTGACCTCTGGCCTGAAAAGGCACACTACACATAAGAGAATAATGTCATTTCAAACAATGAAAGGGGGGAAACACATTTAATGTCTCCCCTCCCCCACCCCACTTGCTCTGTCTCCCAGGCTGGAGTACAGTGGCGCGATCTGGGCTCACTGCAACTTCTGCCTCCAGGGGTCAAGTGATTCTCCTACCTCAGCCTCCTGAGTAGCTGGGATTACAAGCACATGCCACCATGCCTGGCTAATTTTTGTATTTTTAGTAGATACGGGGTTTCACCATGCTGGCCAGGCTGGTCTGGAACTCCTGGCCTCGTGATCTGCCCACCTAGGCCTCCCAAAGTGCTGGGATTATAAGCATGAGCCACTGCACCCGGCCTAAACACTCTTATACTGACTTTCTGCAACTGTTTGTGGGAAAGGAAAACTGGAAATCCTTAATGTACAAGATGTACAAGGAGGGAGCAGAAAACATACTGTTTGCTGAACTTTTTTTAATGTTATCTAAACTAGAAATGTCTGCACATGTATTTGTGACAGATTCCCAGTCAAGTAAGGCACATGACAGCTCCTTGTATTGAGGTGGGAAAAGATCTGCCCTGGATCTGTATTTTAAGACCATTTCTCACTGACTTAACATTACTATTTCTAACAACCAAAATTTTTGAGCACTTGTAATACCCACTTAGTGCTTAGAGCCTAAATGGAGAATAAGTAAATAAGCATTTAAAACAGTATGAAGACTAAGGGATAGAGATCTACAGAAACACAGCCAAACATACAAAAATGATGAAAGATGACTTGTTCTAGTTGGGGAAGTACAACAGACTCACCCTGACACAACTCTTCATACCAAGCAGTTCCTGAAGTCCTCTCTAAGACACTGAAATACAACTTCAGGTCCCTTTGTTCTAATGTGCTCTACATACAGAGCAGTTATTCTAAATCCAGTCTCAAAAAGTCACCACAGACATGAATCAAGTCACTTTCCCCTGTTTTGCAGGCTAACCAATTTAAAATGTTAGCAAGTCCTCCAAAATCCTATCTTCAACTGTTAAATTACATTTCTTTATGTCTGCGCCAGTTTCTTCAGGGATTTCAAAATAAGGGGACCTCCAACAAACATCAAACTCTGGATAGGAGTAGGAATAATTAATACAAAGTATAGAGAATACCCTAGCCCTGGGGGAAAAGAGGTGTGGTTTATGTCTAGTTTAGGAGGCATGCGAGTCTGATTTTAGACGTGTTTGGTTTGAGGTGATGAGACATGCAAGCTGAAAGGTACAGTAAACAGTTGGTTAGGATGAGCTGATCTTTGGGAGACTTTCTCTGAGAGAGGATGTCTAAGAGTGATATATGGTAGTATGGAACAGGAAGAAGGAAGGGACTAAGCATAAAGATAAAATGAGGAAAATGGATAGTGCTTACACAGTCTGAAGTGAATCTCAAATAAACCAAGGTATACAAACACAGTATAATTACACAAAATGTAAAAGTTTTTTTTTTTTTGAGACAGTCCCGCTCTGTCGCCCCGGCTGGAGTGCAGTGGCGCGATCTCAGCTCACTGCAAGCTCCGCCTCCAGGGTTCACGCCATTCTCCTGCCTCAGCCTCCCGAGTAGCTGGGACTACAGGCGCCCACCACCACGCCTGGCTAATTTTTTGCATTTTTTAGTAGAGACTAAAAAATTTGTTTCATTGTGTTAGCCAGAATGGTCTTGATCTCCTGACCTTGTGATCTGCCTGCCTCAGCCTCCCAAAGTGCTGGGATTACAGGCATGAGCCACCATGCCCAGCCAAAATTTAAAAGTTTTTAAACACTGGCTTTAATATTCATTTCTTCTTTCCTCCACTTACAATGTCTAGCCATGAGCCTGAGCAGTATGACCCTAGCACGGCACCATCCAGAAAATGCATTCATGTTAATAATGCATCAAGAATGACTGAAATGCAACACACAAAAAACAGTTCACTCATGTAAAAACAGTATGGCAATAACTCCAACTCAGAAAATTCAACAACACACTTTAAGAGCATGTAAATATCAACTTTATCAGGATTTGAATCTTGCCTGTCTATAAAGAGACTGCTTACCTGATCTTTGCTTTCCTCGTCAATGAAAAAAAGAAAAAGCATCATCTCTCTACATTACAGGACCATCACAGGCCCATAAACATAATCCTTTTGCGCTTCCTCTACATTTCAAGAACATTTGAAGTAAAGTAGGTTGATGGTTGGTTAGTACTACCATTTCTCAGCTCCAAGCCTGCTCTGCTGGTTCTAGGAAATGGTGCCATGTTGCCCCCTAGGGGTCACTTAGCAATGCATGGAGACACTCTCAGTTCTATTAGTGGGACAGGGAGGGTTACTGGCATCAATTTCGTGGAGGCTAGGAATATTACCAAACATCCTACAAAGCACAGGACAGCCCCCGGCCCAAAATGTCTACGATGCCAAGGATGAGAAACCATGGTCTAGGAAGTGCCAACTCATTTATTCAGAATCCCTTAGCAGCTTACTCCTGGTTTACACTGTGCCCATGAGAGGCTTCACAGGGAGAGAAAAAAATGGGAAGAGGTCAGCATTCTTCTAGCAGCAGGGCTTCTTCCATTCAGAGCTCCAACACTAGCATCTTCGGGGACTCTTATCACCAGCTAGTTGCATCCTGCTCAGAAGGCCAAATGCCAACTGTGCGGAGATGTGCAGGTGAGACTTTGAACTCCTAAATTCTAGTAACTTGTTTTTCCTTTTTTGCAATGATGGTTTTAACATCTATACTGTCCAATAATAGCCATTAGCAATTAAAATGCCTTGTCAGGTGACAGGGCCTAGAAGCAGTGATACAACAAGTTTACCAACCAAGTACCAAGTAAGTCTAAACAGCATCCTCCACTAAGAGGAACCAGGGCTCCTCACAGAAATGAAGGATTCTATGGGCTGGGCAGGGCAAATACATGAGCCTGTAAATATATCCAGTTCTAAATGAATCATCTAGAAATGTCTGAGGAAGAATGATGGGGACATATCAAAAGTACACAGAAGAAACTTTAAAGGGGTTTCACCAGCCAAACCTGGACAATTTGAGCATCAGGATAAATAATAAAAGTAACAGACTGGCCGGATACGGTGGCTCATGCCTGTAATCCAAGCACTTTGGGAAGTCGAGGTGGGCAGATCAAAAGACCATCCTGGCCAACATGGTGAAACCCCATCTCCACTAAAAATACAAAAATTAGCTGGGCGTGGTGGTGTGCACCTGTAGTCCCAGCTACTCAGGAGGCTGAGGGAGAAGAATCACTTGAACCCGGGAGGTGGAGGTTGCAGTGAGCTGAGATTATGCCACTGCGCTCCAGCTTGATGATAGAGTAAGACTCCGTCTCAAAACAAAACAAAAAAAAACAAACCGTAATAGATTATAACTCACTGAATAGCACAGGAATCCACGACTCCATACTGATATAAAGGAATACATAAATCAGAAGAAGGAAACAGAAAAAAAAATCTTCCTTGTGGTAGACAGATTGACTAGAAATTACATTCCAACTTCTTACTTCACTGATACTAGAAGTATTACTAGGCACATGTCATTATTTAAATGTAACCTACTAAAATTAAATAAAACTAAAAATTCAGTTCCTCAATTGCATTGGCCACATTTCAAGTGCTCATGTGGCTAATTAATGGCTGCTGCATTGGACAGTGGTGCACTGGACAATGGCATTTGAGAGACTGAGCCATAATTTTGTGAAAATGATGTCTAGAACAGTCTTTTTTATTGAAGACAGTCTCATTCTGTCACCCAGGGTGGAGTACAGTGAGGCGATCTAGGCTCACTGCAGCCTCTGCCTCCCTGGTTCAAGCGATTCTCATGCCTCAGCCACCCAAGTAGCTGGGGTTACAGGTGCACCACTACACCCAGCTAATTTTTGTATTTTTAGTAGAGATGGGGTTTCACTACGTTGCCCAGTCTAGTCTTGAACTCCTGGCCTAAAGTGATCCCGCCTCAGCCTCCCAAAGTGCTGGGATTACAGGGGTGAGCCACTGCGCCTGATCTAGAACGGTCTTAAAGTAAGATCTCATTTTGTTGCTTCCTGAAACTCTTAAAATTTTGTAATGAAATTGAAATAAAAGACAATTTCACAAGGATAAAGAGAATAAAAGAAACAAGACGAATACAATTTTGGATGCTGAAAAGCAGAATTAGATAACTGAATTAGGAGATTGGAAAGAGCTGAATCCCAGTATGGGCAAAGTGGAAAGCTAAGAAACAAACCAATTTACAAAGCAAATTCAACAAAATGTCTGGGACTGGCAGCAACATTGCTGGAACCCTGGTTAGGGTGAAGAACTGCTGAAGGATAGAAGATGGATAAAAGGTCTTTAAGAAGCAGTTAAATCTCTAAGTTGCTTCTTCAACATTATGCTGCACTTCAAGTGGAAAGTAGAAGTTTATTCATTAAAGAGGGTCTCTGACCCCTAAGAACTCAAGACATCATTGAAAACAGAATAAAGCACATATTTTATTGAAAACAGAGGAATTAAGTAAGTAAATCATTTCCAGAAACAGAAAAAAGAAAGAAGAGGAGGGGGAAGACAGAAAGGGACAGAAATTAGAACACAGAAGAAAAGTGGAACCCTACTCTAGAAGCTTCAATATCCTCAAAGTAAGAAAAACGGAAGGGAGGAAATAATCAACAGAGTAATTCAAGAAAACTTTCCAGAACAGAGAATAGGAGTTGCCAGGCTGAAAGGGTCCCTGTACAGCAATGCCCCACTGAAAAGGCAGCTGTACAGCAATGCCCCACTTTCTTGGCACCAATTTTCTATATTAGTCCATTTTCACACTACTATAAAGAACTACTCAAGACTGGGTAATTTATGAAGAAGAGAGGTTTAACTGACTCACAGTTCTGCAGGTTTAACAGGAAGCATGCATGACTGGGAGGCCCCAGGAAACTTACAATCATGGCAGAAGGTGAAGGGGAAGCAGACACCCACTTCACAATGGTGGAGCAGGAGAAAGAGCGAGCGTGAAGGGGGAAGTGCCACACACTTTCAAACAACCAGACCTCATTATCTCGATAACAGCAAGGCGGAAGTCCGCCCCCATGATTCAATCACCTTCCACTGACATATGGGGATTACAATTTGAGATGAGATTTGGGTGGGGATACAGAGCCAAACCATAACATATACATACAAAAGTACTGGGGGTGGTGGTTCACACTTACAATCCCAGTACTTTGGGAGGCCAAGGTGGGAAGACTGCTTGAGCCCAAGAGTATGAGACCAACCAGGGTGATATAGTGAGACCTCCTATCTACAAAAAATTGCCAGCTATTTGAGAGACTGATTGGGGGTGGACTGCCTGAGCCTGAGAGGCAGAAGTTGCAGTGAGGTGAGATTTAGCCAGTGCACTTCAGCCTGGGAGACAAAGCAAGACCCTGTCAAAAAAAAAAAAAAAAAAAAAGTACACATCAATACTTGCAGTGCTTTCAGTCTTTCCAGTGAGTGATTGAAACAGGCACAGAGCAGCATGAAAGCTGAGTGGCTTGATATGCATGTTTCCAGCTCAGGTCCAACAAAGCAATGCTCTGCCTTCTTGTTTCAGCTCTCATTTTGTAAACAAGTGTCGTTTTCATGGTCTGTTTAGTCCCATGTTTTCATCTTTTTGTGTTTCTTGGTGGTTTCACTAATTTAAATGGCTCCCAAGTGTAGTGCTGAAAAGCTGCTGTGTTCCTCACCACCACAAGGTTGACATGAGGCTTACAGAGAAAACACATGTATCAAGCATGAGTTATAGTGTTGCTGGCCTTCAGTTTAATGTTAATGAATCAACTATATATATATATATTTATATATATTGTACTGTATTTTATATGTAATACAATACATAATATATATTTTAGCAGAAATACACATAAAACAAGGTTATGTATTGATCCATCGATAAAAATGTTATAACCAGAGGCTCAGAGGAACCTCAACCTGAATTTCCTCTAGGAACAGAGAGGTTCAGTAATTGCTAACTTGGTGTTCATGTAAACTTTATAGAACACGACTAGCGGCTGGGTGCAGTGGCTCATGCCTGTAACCCCAGCACTTTGGGAGGCTGAGATGGGTGGAACACTTGAGGTCAGGAGTTCAAAACCAGCCTGGTCAACACGGTGAAACCTCGTCTCTACTAAAAATACACAAAATTAGCTGGGCGTGGTGGCAGTGCCTGTAATCCCAGCTACTTGGGAGGCTGAGGCAGGAGAATTGCTTGAACCCGGGAGTGGGAGGTAGCAGTGAGATCACGCCATTGCACTCCAGCCTGGGCGACAAGAGACTCTATCTCAAAACAACAACAACAACAACAACACAACTAGCACCTACAACAAGAATTACACATACATACATAAAATCATACAATATCATACATTTTCTTTGTAACCTGAGGACACAATGGTACCTGGGGTCCAGTACCCACATCTTATCTGAACTTGGCTGGTCTTGCCCAAGTGATGTTGAAGTTCCTGCTCTCCCCTCAAGTAAAAAGGTTCAGTTGATCTCATTTCACCCCATGAGAGTGTCCCACTCTGACCTGTTCCTGGGAGCTGGAGGTGGGCCAAGTGAAGAGCAGTCCTCTGACTACCACCAAGCTGGTCCACACAATAATCCCGCTAAATGCTCCATATATGTTGGGTCCTGAGTTTCCAAGGTGCATTTGCAACCTTGCCCAATGATTTCTTCAGACTCTCAGAAACTCAGGGAAGCTGAAGGTAGACTCTGTTCAGCTTCTCTTCTAAGGGCTTTTCCCCCTGATAGTGCAAACTGCTCTTTCCTCACATGGTGAGGCCTGGGCTTGCTATTCCATGTTTCGTAACCAAACAATATGTGGCTCAGATAGAAATGGATATATTGGGAGTAAACCTGCACAAAAAGGGGAGAGGATTATTGAAACGAAGATCCAGTTAGTGGTTATGGACATGTGGATGAGATGTTCTATTTCTTTGTTTCTGAGACTGAGTTTCGCTCTTGTTGCCCAGCCTGGAGTGCAGTGGTGCCATCTCGACTCACTGCAACCTCTGGCTCCCAGGTTCAAGCGATTCTACTGCCTCTGAGTAGCTGGGATTACAGGCATGTGCCCAGCTAATTTTGCGTTTTTAGTAGAGACAGGGTTTCTCCAGGTTGGTCAGCCCGGTCTCGAACTCCCGACCTCAGATGATTCACCTGCCTCAGCCTCCCTAAGTGCTGGGATTACAGGCGTGAGCTACTGCGTCTGGCTGAGATGTTCTATTTCTTAATATGAGTAGTGGATGTGTGGACGTTTGTTTTATTCTCTTTTTACTGGATACATACTTTTGTACACTCTTCTAAATGTTATGACACATTTCACACACATACATAAAAATTCCATTCTCAAAGAAAAGAACTGGCTGGCCATATGTCTTTAAAATGGCAAATATTATTTAGATTTTTTAAAAAGACATACACTTCTTAAAAGAAAGTGAGAATATTTAGTGGGTAAGGCCTTTCTAAGCAATATAGGTAAAGTGAAACTATAAACAGGGGAAAGTGGAACACACTGTAAATTTGATCATAAATATGTATAACACTTTAATATTGGCAAAAGGTTCCATAAACAAACTCAAATGACAAGAAGTAGGGAGAAACATCAGTAACAAATATAACAATGGACTCCTAAACATTAAGAAAAAGACGAGTAGGAGGGGGGAAAAAATAGAAAAATAGGAACTGATATGTGCCCAGGCATTACTGAAGAGGAAGTATGTCATTCAAATACATGCTTGGTAAATAAAAGAAGTATGCCTAATTAACAATAATTTATTGCATATTTTCAAATAGCTGAAAGAGAGGATTTTGAATGCTCTTAACACAAATGAGTGATAAATGTTTGAGGTGATAGATACGCTAATTACCCAAATCTGGTCATTACACACTATATGCATTTACTGAAATATCACTATCGGCTGGGTGTGGTGGCTTATGCCTATAATCCCAGCACTTTGTGAGGCCAAGATGGGAGGACGATTTAAGGCCGGGGATTGAGACTATCCTGGGAAACACAGTGAGAGCTTATCACTACTTTATCAAAAAATAAAAATTAAAAAAAAAAAAGCAAAATATCACCATGTACCCTAGAAATATGTGTAATTATCATGAGTCAATTAAAAATAAAAAATTTAGGCCATGCACAGTGGCTCATGCCTATAATCCCAGCACTTTGGGAGACTGAGGTGGGTGGATCATCTGAGGTCAGGAGTTTGAGACCATTCTGGCTAAAATGGTGAAACCCCATCCCTACTAAAAATACAAAAAAATTAGCCAGGTGTGGTGGCAGTAACTGATCCCAGTTACTTGGCAGGCTGAGGCAGAAGAATGGCGTGAACCCAATAGGGGGAGCCTGCAGTGAGCTGAGATCGCACCACTGCACTCCAGCTTGGGCGACAGAGCGAGACTCCGTCTCAAAAATAAATAAATAAAATAAAAAATAAAAAAGCAAAATATCACCATGTACCCTAGAAATATGTATAATTATCATGTCTCAATTAAAAATAAAAATTTAGGCCAGGCATGGTGGCTCATGCCTATAATCCCAGCACTTTGGGAGGCCGAGGCGGATGGATCATCTGAGTTCAGGGAGTTCAAGACTAGCCTGGCCAAAACGTGGTGGAACCCTGTCTCTACTAAAAATACAGAAATTAGCTGGGTACAGTGGCAGGTGCCAGTAATCCCAGCTACTTGGGAGACTGAGGCAGGAGAATCACTTGAACTCGGGAGGCGGAGGTTGGAGTGAGCTGAATCCCAGCTACTCGAGAGGCTGAGGCAGGAGAACTGCTTGAACCTGGGAGGCGGAGGTTGCAATGAGCTGAGATTGTGCCATTGCACTCCAGCCTGGGCTCAAAAATAAATAAATAAATAAATAAATAAATACATACATACATACATACATACATACATACATAGGCCTACAGTCCTCCAAAATTTTCAATGCCATTCATAAAAAGGCCTAGTTCAAGCACGAAAATCTCAAGATAGAAGATTGAGGCATGACCGGTAATATAAAAGATAGGTGAACAATCCTGTGAATCATAACTGGCTTCATTCTCAGTTAAGACAGACCCTGTGCCCACCACCTGCCCCCCTCCAAAAAATTCAGTTGTTCTCATGCTCTGCAAGAGTTCTAGCTTAGGCACCACCCACAGGTAAGAATATACTGTAGTCCTCCCAATCCGAAGTTTTGTTTTCTTTTTTTTGTTGTTGTTTTTCTTCTGAGATGGAGACTTGCTCTGTTGCCCAGGCAGGAGTGCAGTGGCGTGATCCCGACTCACTGTAAACTCCACCTCCCCGGTTCACGCTAATCTCCTGCCTCAGCCTCCCGAGTAGCTGGGACTACAGGCACCAACCACTACACCCGGTAATTTTTGGTACTTTTAGTAGAGATGGGTTTTCACCATGTTAGCCAGGATAGTCTTAATCTCCTGACATCGTGATCTGCCCACCTCGGCCTCCCAAAGTGCTGGGATTACAGGCGTGAGCTACCGCGTCCGGCCCCAAAGTTTTGCTTTCTGAGGTTTCAGTTATCCATGGTCAACAACGGTCTGAAAATATTAAATGGAAAATTCCGGAGACAAACAATTCATAAGTTTTAAACTACATGCTGTTTTGAATAGTGTGATGAAATCGTGCACTGTCCCACTCGGCAGGTGAATCATCCCTTTGCTTGGCCTATCTGTGCTGTATACCTGTCCAGCAGTCACTTAGTAGCTGGTTATCAGATGAAAAACAGGATACACAGGGTTCTGTACTATCCACAGGTTTAGGCACCCACTGAGTGGTCTTGGAAAAATGTCCCCCTCAGATAAAGGGTGACTACTGTAAGGCAGAATCAGGGCCTTTACCCTATGCTAACCCTTTTTAGCTTCCTCACACAATTACATGCTTGCTATATCTTCTTTCATTTGCCCAGTTATCTTGGGCCTGTAAGGTCCTGTACTTGACCCTATTTTATACATGTTTTTATTAGTGACTTAGAAAATGACAGTAGGCCGGGTGTGGTAGCTCATGCTTGTAATCCTAGGCAGGAGGATTCCTTGAGCCCAGGAGTTTGCGACCCACCTGGGCAACATAGGGAGACCCTGTCTCTATTTAAAACAAACAAACAAAAAAATTAAAAATAAAACGAAAAGAAAATGACAGCAAACATTTATAAGCTTGTGCATAAAACAAACAGTTAAAATGCTGGATGACAGAACAGAGATTGAAGCAAGGCAAACGTGTATGTAAAACAGGATGAATTTTAAAAGGACTTCGTACAAAGTTTTGCCTTTGGATAAAACAACAATTTATGCGGTAAGAAATCCTGGAATAATTAAGCAAAAGCTTAGCTTCAATATTAGCCCAAGATGAGATACAGTTGCTAAAAATGCCAGCAAATAAACAAGCAAGCTTAGGTTGCATTAATAGCCATACAAGATTCATAACTGTGATATATCTACAACATTTTACTCTTGCCAGACCATATGTGAAGAACTACATTCAGTTCTGTGTGTCTTGTTTTAAAATGGGAAACAAGTACAGTAGTATATATAGTTATATAGTTAGTATATATAGTATATAGACAGAATGGCAAAGTATCTAGAAACTACACCAAGATAAATTACTAAAGGACAAAATGGGCTGTTTAGCAAAAGAGCTGGGAACAGGCAATGCTGGGGGGATGCCACAGCTCTATACAGAGCTATCACAAAGAGGCAGTACACTCGGTTCTC
The DNA here is from genome assembly GCF_001698545.2 of Rhinopithecus bieti. Lineage (NCBI taxonomy): Eukaryota > Metazoa > Chordata > Mammalia > Primates > Cercopithecidae > Rhinopithecus > Rhinopithecus bieti. The sequence continues at coordinate 319,704 of NW_016810852.1, forward strand.
TGTAGTTACTAAGGTCAAAACCAGGAGACAATAAATGGCAACCTGGTATCCTGGATCACACACAGAAAAGGGATATAAGTGAAAAAAAAAAAAAAGTAAAACCCCAATAAAGTCAGGAGCTTTATTAGTAATAATGTACTAGTGTTAGTTTCTTAGTTTTGACAAATGCACCAAGGTAATGCAAAATATCAACATTAGGAAAAACTAGGTAAGGAGTATATGGGAAGTCTCTATACTGCCCTTTGCAACTTATCTGTGAATCAAAAATTATCCCAAAATAACAGCTTATTTTTAAAAAGTAAGCTAACAAGGAGGCAGGTGGTTCAAAGGATGATTCTCTGATGGTACAATGAATGCTCTGTTAATGCATGCGTTATGGGCAGAGTTTAAAAGACAAACTGAAACATGCTTTTTTGAAAGGGTTTCTGCATATTTCATAGGACACTGGTACCACCTAAACTGGAGGTTAAATGAGTTTAGTAGGGCCATTAATATTTATACTGGAGCCTGAAAACCAGAATGTAAAGAACAAAGCTAACTGAAGTACATCCACCAATACTAGGAAAGTAACAATTTTGTATTTGCATTAATGTTATTAATACAATCAATTCTTCTACTTGTTTTGAGGAGGATGCCAAAGCCTACCATGATTAGGCCAATGAAGGACTGCATATTTGATGGTGGTCCCACAAGTTTATTATATGATAATTTTACTGATACCCTTTCTATGTTTAGATATGTTTAGAACCACAAACACCATTGTGTTATAATTGCCTACAGTATTGAGTACAGCAACATATTACGCAGGTTTCTAGCTTAGATAAACAATAAGCTATCCACATAGCCTAGATGTACAGTAGGCTGTACCATCTCGGTTTGTGTTAGTACACTCTATGATATTCACATGATTATGAAATTGTCTAACAATGGATCTCAGAATGTATCTATGTTGCTAGGCAACATGTGATCGTGTGTTTTTCAAACTACAGGTTTTCAGTAAAATCAATTCAGTTACTATCACTCTCAACTGGGAGGTATCACCCCCACGGGACATTCCGGAATGGTATGGGGGCTATTTTTTGGTCATCACAATGATTAGGGGTTGCACTGGCATTTATTGAGTAAAAGTGCCAAAGATGCTAGGCGTTTTGCAATGCACAGAAAATGCAATAAAGAATTGTTCAGCATCCCAACAGGATTTTCTAAACCTCCTACCAGACATTCAAGAAGGAAACTAAAAACACAAAACTTTAAAATTATGTAAGGCTGGGGGCCGGGTGCAGTGGCTCACACCTGTAATCCTAGCACTTTGGGAGGCTAGGGCAGGCAGATCGCTTGAGGTCAGGAGTTCGAGACCAGCCTGGCCAACATGACCCTGTCTCTACCAAAAAATGCAAAAATTAGCTGGGCATGGTGGTGTACACCTGTAGTCACAGCTACTCAGGAGGCTGAGGTGGATACAGAATCACTTGAACCTGGGAGGCAGAGGTTTCAGTGAGCCAAGATCACGCTACTGCACTCCAACCTAAGTGACAGAAAGAGACCCTGTCTCAAAAAAATGAAAAAATTAATTTATTAATAAAATAAAATAAGGCTGTGAGTAGTGGTTCATACCTGTAATCTCAGCACTTTGGGAAGCAGAGCAGGAAGATCACTTGAGACCAGGAGTTTAAGACCAGCCTGGGCAACAGTGAGACCCCATCCCTACAAAAAA
>NW_016810852.1:321742-342613 GCF_001698545.2 Rhinopithecus bieti
AAAAAAAAAAAAAAAAAAAAAAAAAAGAAAAGAAAAAAACCCCCCACAAAACAAAACAAAACTAACCCCAAAACTTTAGCTGAGCATGGCGGCACTTGTCTGTAGCCCTAGATACTCAGGATGCTGAAGTGGGAGGATTGCTTGAGCCCAGGAGTGCAAAGCTGCAGTGAGCTATGATCATGCCACTACACTCCAGCCTGGGCAACAAAGCAAGACCCTGACTCTTAAAAAAAAAAAAAAAAAAAAAGTAAAATTATCTAAGCACAATACCTAATTCAATTGTTTACCTTAACACAAAATATTATTTGCAGTTTTAGTAAACACTTATTTTCTAGTATGTCACTATTCCACAAATATTGTTTTGCTTCATTTAGAACTTTACCAAAGACTGTTTAACATTCCAGAAAATTGGATGACAAAGCCATTTGTAGCTGACTTTCCAGTACACTGTACCTGATCAGATTGCTTTCAGAGCTATAACTTCCAAATATGAAATAGAGACCGAAGATATTTATTTCTAAACATTATTAAATTACAAGGGGCTTATGAAACACAGGGTTCTTACTGGATTTTATTAACATTAAAAAATATATTTCATAGCCGGGTGCAGTGGCTCACGTCTGTAATCCCAGCACTTTGGGAGGCTGAGACAGGCGGATCACAAGGTCAGGAGATCGAGACCATCCTGGCTAACACGGTGAAACGCCATCTCTACTAAAAATACAGAGAAATTAGCCAGGCGTGGTGGCGGGCGCCTGTAGTCCCAGCTACTTGGGAGGCTGAGGCAGGAGAATGGCGTGAACCCAGGAGGCAGAGCTTGCAGTGAGCTGAGATCGTGCCACTACACTCAAGCCTGGGCGACAGAGCGAGACTCCATCTCAAAGGAAAGAAAAAAAACACATACATACATACATACATACATATATATGTGTGTGTGTATGTATATATATGTATTTCACATCAATATCATCTTAGTTATGTTTAATTTTTTGTGACACAATAGACATCTGTTGTAAAAATTAAATATTGAACTTATTTATTTTGAAGTTGCTATCATTTCTTTTTTTTTTAATGTCCCCTGAAGTCAACCACACATCTATTACTGCTTCTTTTTCTAATCTATCCTTTATTCCTCATTGCCTATCAAGAGGTATTTTCGCTAAGGGACATTTAAGTACTAGGGGCTGAATGTAAATGCCACCAGGTTTTCTGTGAGATTTCCTCACTTCCTTGTCTCATGTTAGGGCCTCTAACTGGGAATTATTTTGATACTATAATTAGGGCAAACTCACTGGTGACTACGTGATACTATTTTTATTTTTCCATGTGGAAAGTATGTAATTTGTCTTATGTTATCCCTACATCAAACAAAATTATTTCCCCCTTTCTCTTATATGCAAATAATTCTGCTTTTACTCATTCTAACAGTTTTCATTCTGGTATCTCCCCATATCTATAAATAGTAGAGGAAAATGAAAGTTCTTCTGATCTTATTTCTTTTAAGCAGGTATTCAGTTACTTCACTATAATGTCAGATTCTAATGTAGTTAAAGACTCACCTATTAACCTTATTTCAGGATAATCAATAGGCATTAAAATATTTGTTATAAAAAATAAATGAGGCAGGGTGTGGTGGCTCATGCCTGTAATCTCAACACTTTGAGAGGCCGAGGTAGGCAGATCATAAATTCAGGAGTTCAAGACCAGCCTGGCCAACATGGTGAAACGGTGTCTCTACTAAAAAAATACAAAAATTAGCTGGGTGTGGTGGCAGGCGCCTGTAATCCCAGCTACTTGGGAGGCTGAGGCAGAAGAATTGCTTCAACCCAGGAGGCTGAGGAGGCAGTGAGCAGAGATCACGCCACTGCACTTCAGCCTGGGTGACACTTGGATAAATAAGTAACTAAGTAAGTAAGTAAGAGGCCAGGTGCAGTGGCTCATGCCTATAATCCCAGCACTTTGGGAGGCCAAAGCGGGTGGATCACCTGAGGTCAGGAGTTTGAGGACAGCCTGGCTAACATGGTGAAAACCCGTTTCTACTAAAAATACAAAAAAATCAGCGAGGCGTGGTGGCGCGCACCTGTAATCCCAGCTACTCGGGAGGCCGAGGCAGGAGAAGCACTTGAACCTGCGAAGCAGAGGTTGCAGTGAGCCAAGATCACACCACTGTACTCCACAGCTTAGGCAACAAGAGCAAAACTCTGTCTCAAAAATAAATACATAAATAAACATATAAATAAGTAAGTAAGTAAAATGTATTTTTTGGCTGGGTGCGGGGACTCACGCCTGTAATCCCAACACTTTGGGAGGCCAAGGCGGGCAGATCACTTGAGGTCAGGAGTTCAAGACCAGCCTGGCCAACATGGAGAAACCCTGTCTCTACTAAAAATACAAAAAAAATCCAAAAAACAAACAAAAAACAAAAACAAAAAACAACAGCTGGGTGTGGTGATGCACACCTGTAATCCTAGCTACTCAGGAGGCCTAGGCATGAGAATCACTTGAACCCGGGAGGCGGAGGTTGCAGTGAGCCAGGATTGCACCACTGCACTCCAGCCTGGACGACAAAGTGAGATTCCATCTCAAAAAAAAAAACAAGAAAGAAGAAAAAAAGAAAATTTATTTTTTGCCGTAAGTCAACATCAAATTAGTATGCAAGGCACTGTTAAGTGCTCCCTCAACCCCAAGGCCTTTCAACACTTAGAGATGAGGCACAATAACTGAACAGACACCACTCAACAATTCTACAAGGTACCTCACACTCCTTGCCTCCTTCAGAAATGTCTCCTCCATTTCTGGGCTCTGTGTCTTACTCTGATCCATTTCCTAATATGATGCCTTCCTCTTAAGAGGAGACCACGGGGGAGTGAGGGTTAAGAAATATATGCCTTCTTCAAGTCCCCCCCTCAATTGCTTTTTCACCTTTTTGGTCTTAAAAGCAAACAAAAGAATCATGGGCATGGTAATTGCCTTTTTAGATATGATGAAATCCAGAGAGCCAAAAGGAAAGGCAGAGGATGTGTCTAAAATAAAAATGAGTATCTTTTGGGGAACCAAGACACTACATATAAGCCAAATGAAAATGGAAAAAAAATCCTGTAATTAAAAAGGTTTAATATCCTCAAGACCTACAACAAGCAGGAAGAGACAAGCAATTTTATGAGGGAAAAAAAAGTGAGCACTACAAAAAAAATTTTCAGTGAAACTAAGTAGCAAACCTGTTCTATGACTGAGTAGTTGTCACACTAGGTATAGTCATGCACAACACTTAAATCAATAATAGACTGCATAACCACGGCAGTCTCATAAGATCATACATTTTTATTGTATCTTTTCTGTGTTTAGATACAGTTATTATTCTGTTATAATTACCTACAGTATTCAGTACAGTAACATACTGTACAGGTTTGTAGCCTAGGAGCAACAGGCTATGCCACATAGCCCAGATGTGTAGTAGGCTCTACCATCTAGGTTTCTGTAAGTACACTCTATGATGTTCACACAATGACAAAATCACCTAATGATGCATTTCTCAGCACGTATCCCTGTCATTAAGCAAAGAATCACTATACATACCCAGCTACTTATTAAATTATCTAATTAATTCTAGTAATTTTTAAAGAGACTCTTAGGTTAGGCCAGGCACAGTGGCTCACTCCTGTAATCCCAGCACTTTGGGAGGCCAAGGCGGGTGGATCACCTGAGATCAGGAGTTTGAGACCAGGCTGGCCAACATGGTGAAACCCTGTCTCTACTAAAAATACAAATATTGGCCGGGCGTGGTGGTGCACGTTTGTAATCCCAGCTACTCAGGAGGCTGAGGCAGGAGAATTGCTTGAACCCAGGAGGTGGAGGTTGCAGTGAGCCGAGATTGTGCCACTGCACTCCGGCCTGAGCGAAAAAGCAAGGCTCTGTCTCAAAAAGAAAACAATAACAAACAAAAAAACTCTTAGGTTATTTAGGTATAAAGTAATATCAGCAAAAAGAGAGATGATTTTTAGCTCCTATTTTCAAATGTTTGCTTATTTATACTGGTTACTTGATTTCCTATCTTCCTATTGTCAATTGACCAGTGGTTCTTAATGAGGGTGACATTACTTTAGAGGGTAAAATGAAAATTTGGTTGTCACAATGATTGTGTGACAGGTTGGCATTTGAGAGAACACTATCAGCGATTCTAGACACCTGCAGTGTGACAGACAATACTATACGATGAAGACTCATCTTTCACATAACTGTCAAATGTCCCAAAAGAAAAACCTTATAATTACTTGAGTGTAGAAGCTAACTCAATTTTTTATATAGACACTAAGTACTTTTGCATGATTTTAACACACACACTGAAATCACCAGTAATACAATTGTTTGGAACTTGACACCATGAGCTGTTCAAAAAGAAACAACATTGATGGCAATGCTGCTTGTGGTATCTGAACCTCAATACGACATGTCTGTTACAGACTTGCATTTGAAGCCATCACATTCATAGAGTATCTGACTTCTTCATTACTGCTTCAAATAACTTCCTGAGCATCTGTATCTTGAAAGGCATATTATTTTATCATATATTGTTTTCATTTTTCCTTTACATTTGAGCATTCTAATGTTAAAGTGTGTGAATAAGAGTTCTTTTTAAAAATGGATTTTTTAAAGACACAGGGTCTCACTGTATTGCCCACATTTGTCTTGAACTCTTGGCCTCAAGTGATCTTTCCAACTTGGCCTCCCAGTGTTGGGATTACAGGCATGAGCCACAGTGCTCAGCCAACAGTTCTTTATAAAAGAATTCTAATGAATAAACACAGAAATAAAAATGATAAAGTTGGAAAGTCAACCTCTTGCAATCACTAACAAAGAATAGATCCAAGCAGCTCACATTAGTGACAGACAATAAAGGGATAGCCTGACATCTGAATCTACTGAGATAAGCCTGTCAGTGTGATACAGTTAAGAAGTATAATACTAACATTTTTATAAAAACATTTTCAGCACCTATGAAATATTCTTATCAAAGACAAAAACCTGAATCAAGACTCTAGAACTGATACCCTGAAACTCTGAACACATCTATCATACCAAGAAAAACAAAACAACAAAATTGGCTAGGCGCGATTGGCTCACGCCTGTAATCCCAGCACTTTGGGAGGCCAAGGCGGGTGGATCACGAGGTCAGTAGTTCGAGACAAGCCTGACCAACATGGTGAAACCCCTCTCCACTAAAATACAAAATTAGCTGGGCTTGGTGGTGGGCGCCTGCAATCCCAGCTAATTGGGAGGCTGAGGCAGGAAAATCGCTTAAACCCAGGAGGCGGAGGTTGTAGTGAGCTGAGATTGCACCATTACACTCCAGCCTGGGCAACAAGAGCGAAAGAAACTCTGTCTCAAAAAAAAAAAAAAGAAGTATTGTTAATTTAGTGAGGTGTGATAGTAACATTGCAATTCCACATACACACACACACACACGTGTGTGTGTAGTACATCACTATCCAGTAGTTACGGATAAATACAGAAATATTTGTGAGTAAAAGGATACACAGGTCTAAAATTTGCTTTAAAATGTTCAAACTCAAAACTGGGGGGTAGGTCAGGTGTTGTAGCTCACGCCTGTAATCCTACCACTTTGGGAGGCCAAGGTGGGTGGATCACTTGAGGTCAGGAGTTTGAGGCCAGGCTGGCCAACACGATGAAACCCAGTCTCTACTAAAAACACAAAAAATAGCCAGGCACGGTGGCGAGTGCCTGCAGTCCCAGCTACCTGGGAGTCTGAGGCAGCAGAATCACTTGAACCCAGGAGGCAGAGGTTGCAGTGAGCCAAGATTGTACCACTGCACTCCAGCCTGGGGGACAAGAGTGAAATTGCTTCTCAAAAATAAATAAATAAAAACATACATAAACAAACAAACAAACAAAACATGGATGTAGAGAATTGACCAAAAAAAATGATAAAATGTTGATGTGAAGCTGGATAATAGATTAAGGGAGTATGTCAACTATGTGTTAATCTCGGTCCATACAAAACAAATTATCTCCCAACAGAAAAAAGTGATTATCACCTCGGTGATCTTCTCTGTATTCCAGGTTGACACTACCTGTGGATCAACACTCTGTGAGCTACTCAATCGTAAGGAGCTCCTCTTATATTATCATCCAACACATCTATTATGTCCATGAGGACAATGACAGTCTTGTCCGACACACCCTAATGAAGCAAAGATACTGTCTTTAGTTTTTTTGTTTTGTTTTGTTTTCCTGTTTCTGTTTCTTTTTGACACAGGGTCTCACACTACTGCCTGGGCTGGAGTGCAGTGGCACAATCATGGCTCACCACAGCCTCAACCTCCCAGGCTCAGGTGATCTTTTTGTCTCAGCCTTCCAAGTAGCTGGGACTACAGGCATGTGCCACCACGCCCGACTAATTTTTTTGTAGAGACAGGGTTTTGTCATGTTGTTCAGGCTAGTCTCGAACACCAGGGCTCAAGGGACCTGCCTGCCTCGACCTCCCAAAGTGCTGGGATTACACACTGAGCCCAGCTAAAAGATACTGTCTATGGCGGATGCTCTGATACACCAATTTAGAAGCCCGGTCGAAAAAGACCTAAGTTTGGTATGCTTGGTCTTGTATACCCCCAGTGGATCCTAATCACTGTCTTTCATGGGCTTTTCCTTAGCAAAACTGTTCTTTTCACTGTTCACAAATTCTCCCTTGTGTTTTCCTGCCCTAGCTGCTGTCCTACACACTCATTGTCCTGGAATGTCTATCTGCTTCTATTTTCTTCACAAAACTTGCTCAAACTCCTCCTCAGTCCCCTGGCTTTCATCTGAACACATTCTTAATTCACAGACTAAGGAAAGGAAGAGACTATTTGTAGTTCTTACTGTCCTATAATTTTAAACAGGTAAGCCTTGTAGTGTACCTTGTATTTCTACACTTTCTTTCCCATTAAAATAAAGACTCCTTGAGGGCACAGACCATATCTTATACAAGGAAATGTACCTTGCATGTTGTTAGCACTCAAATTATATCCAAAGTCACCACGAAGAATATGTGAGGTGTTATATATGTTAGCTCAATTTAGCCATTCCTCAATGTATACATATTTCAAAACATGTTATACATAATAAATATGTACAATATATACAACATGTCAATTTAAAAACATACAAATAAGGCTGGGCGCAGTGGCTCATGCCTGTAATCTCAGCACTTTGGGAGGCCGAGACAGGCAGAACATGAGGTCAGGAGATCAAGACCATCCTGGCTAACATGGTGAAATCCCGTCTCTACTAAAAATACAAAAAATTAGCTGGGTGTGGTGGCAGGCGCCTTTAGTCCCAGCTACTCGGGAGGCTGAGGCAGGAGAATGGCATGAACCCGGGAGGTGGAGCTTGCAGTGAGCCAAGATTGTGCCACTTCACTCCAGCCTGAGCGACAGAGTGAGACTCCGTCTCAAAGAAAACAAAATAAAACAAAAAAACACATAAAATAAAATCTTTAAAACTGTATGCAAAGTATTTATAAGGATGGTAGACAGCTATTTTCTGTATCCAAAAGAAAATGAAGATGGTTACTATAAGCTAAAATGGGCCGGGCGCAGTTGCTCATCTGAGGTCAGGAGTTTGCGACTGGCCTGGCCAACATGGCGAAACCCCATCTCTACTAAAAATACAAAAATTAGCTGGGTGTGGTGGCATGCGTTTGTAGTCCCAGCTACCTGGGAGGCTGAGGTAGGAGAATCACTTGAACCTGGGAGGCAGAGGCTGCAGTAAGCCAAGATCGCGCCACTGCACTATAGCCTAGGTGACACAGTGAGACTCCATCTCAAAAAAAAAAAAAAAAAAAAAAAAAAAAAAAACTAAAATGATGACTGCTTACCACACGTTAGGCACTACTCCAAACATTTTCTATATAAAACCATCCAATAACAACCATTCTCTGAGGTTACTAAACATTAAGCCTATTTCATAAAATGATAGAGAGAGAGAGATAAATAACTTACCCAAGGTCACAGTAAGTGACCAGGCTGGGTTTTGAACTCAGGCAGTCTGGCTCCAAAGTTCCATTCCTAACTTCATTACTCATCATCTCAGGAAAAAGTTAAGAGTAAACAGGAAAATTTCATCTATTGCAGAAGTGTGGACTTGGGATACCGATGAACTAATAAATTCTCTCTGAGCCTGTGGTTTTGGGTCTCTCATACCAGCAGCATATACAGTAGAAAATGGGTTGAAATATGAGTCACAGGATCTGGATTCTAGTCCTGACTTTGTCACTAAGTTGTAATATGATCTCAAGTAGTATGGTTCAATCTTTCTTCTAGACCACAGTTGGAGGTATTATGAAAGAGGGCTGGGGAGGAGGCTGCTGTGGCTGATTTCCTTCTGGACCAAAAGGTCTGTTATTCTATCTTCCTCTTGATTTTATTGGAGAGAAATGCACTAAAATAAACTAATTCATTATCCAGCTGCCAAACTGGCTATTTCCCACAGTGTGATCTCCAGGCCTGGACCTGTCTCACTGTAGCACTGGCACACAAGATACATCGGACTTTCTATCTCTCTCCTGCAACTGTGGGAAAAAAGACAAAGTTCACAGGCCACCAAAATGATGTCTATCTGATAAACAGTTTAAACTAGAGAGAAAGGCAACATAATCACATCAACTCCTGACTTCAAGATTTCTAACGATACTGCTGCTGAGCATGTATCTATTTATATTTATTCAACCAAATTAATACACTTGGGTCATCCCAATGGCCTACACAACATTTCCACTTGAACATCTAATAGACAGAAATCCCTAATTTACGCCTGAAACAGAACTCCTGACCTCCATCTCCAAAATGCTTCTCCCTTCCTCCAGCCTTCCCCATCTCAGTAAATGGCCCTCTTCTCTACCATTTGCTTTCACAAAGACGACTGAGCTGTCATCCTTGATTCCTCCTTTCCCCTACACTACACCAGCAAGTCCTCGTTGTCTCTACCTTCAAGATACACCTGGGCGAGGCCATCACTACTCATCACTGTCATGCCTTCACCCTAGCTAAAGACACCTTCATCTTTTGACCAAAGCAGCCTTCCAATTAGGAGTCTTGCCTTATACTCTTGCCTCACTCCACCCTGCATCTAGAATGATCTCAAACACAAGTGGTTGTCAGTCACTTGCTCAAAACCATCCACTGGGTTTTGAGCAAGAATCAAAATCAAATTCCTCACCATGGCCTCAAATGTCCCATATAACGTGGGCCCAGTATCCCTACCTCATCTTCTCTACTCTTCTTTGCCTAGCAGCTTCAACCACCCTGTTGTTCCTCAACTAACCTACCGTGTTCCAACTCAGGGCTTTTATACTTAATGAAGTCTCTGCTCCAGCGTCACCTCCTCAAAAGGCCTTCCCTGACCATCCTTTCTAAACAGTCACACACACTAATCATCTGACTTCCATGGTTATGCAATTTTTTTTTTTTTTAATTAAAATAGAGACAGGGTCTCCCTGTGTTGCCCAGGCTGGTCTCAAACTTCTGGGCTTAAGCAATCCTCCCACCTCGGCCTCCCAAAGTATTGAGATTACAGGCGTGAGTCACTGCACCCAGCCAGGTTATGCAATCCTTATTCTCTCACTCTCCTTTATTTCTTTCAGAATATTTATCACCTTCCAAAACTACGTTTCATTTCTACTCCACTCCCCAACCCCCAGTCTCCACTAAAATGTAAGCTTCGGAGTGAGAAGAAGTTCCTCTTATCTTTCATTACTCTATCCCTAGCTTCAGTAATAGTGTCTGGCACAGTATTTGTAGAGTGAACGAATTTTCCCAGTCTCTATTATGTGCCAAAATATGCACTAGGTGCTAGAGATACCTCCAGCTGTTGTCATCTTTCCTTCCCTTTAGAGCCAAACCTTTGGGTAGTGTCCTCAATTTCTCATGCTCAGTCAGAATTTAACACATTGCAATCTGGGTCCAGCCCACTCCTTTGAAACTGCTCATTAAGTTCCACAACCTTTCCTACTCCAATGGCTCAAGCCAATGAACACGGCATTCCTTATCTTCCTGACCTTTCTGTAGTGCTACTGACCATATTCTTTTTCAGGAAAATCATCACTTAAGTTTCAACACCAATACTCTCACCTGGTCCTCCCACTCTCCAGGCTGTTCAGTTACTTTCCTGCTCCTTCAATGCTCAATTCAGTTTCCTTATCTTCTCAATCCATGTAATTTCACCATCCCTGAGCAATCAATCACTCTACAACAATGGACACCTCTTAGTCTAGACCTCATGTTCACATGTTCAAATCCCCCTGGACATCTCTACCTGGATGTCCCTCAGGCACCTCAAACCCAACATGCCAAAACCAAAGTCCCTTCTCTTTTCCCTGCTTCCTGCACCCACCCTCAAAGCATGCTTCTCTGTCCTCTATATGCATCATGATGAATGGCAACACCCAATTAATCAAGCCAGAAACCCAAATTTCTTAGACTTTTCCTTCTTCCACAATCTCTGTGCCTAATCAATCACCAGATATGCCTCTTATTCACCTCCACAGCAATTATCTTTTCTTGTGGTAACCAAACTGTCTCCCTCCTATACCTTCCTCCCTGCATATCCATCCTCCAAAGTGCTATCTTTCAGAGCACAAAAATCAGATGTTACTCCCTGGCTTAAAATTACCTACAAACTCACTCCTCATCACCCTACCCTCTTGACAAAGCTCATCTCCTGGCATTTGTCCCTCCCTTTCTGCCTCAGCAATGCTATCTACGCCTTCACCCTACACCACAAGCCTGGCAATTCATCAACTATCATTCTTTTTTGAGATGCCTTTATAAATTCACCAAAGTATGGAGCCTCTGTATCTGTTTTTTTCCACTATATCTGGTAAATATAAATTTATTACAGTTCTTACTACACTGTATTATAATCACCTGTCTCATAGGACTGAAACTCCCTTTGTTATTTTGTCACCAGTGCCCAGCACATCTCCACAGAGTAAGTTTTCAATACATATATATTAGAAGAATCGATTAAAGCAAAGGTCAGCAAGCTATGGCCCATGGACAAATCTGGTCCCCTATCTGGTTTTGTGCAACCTGCTAAGAATGGTTTTTACATTTTTAAATGACGGTGTGGGGGGAACTTAGAATACTTGGTGGTGCCTGAAAATTACATGAAATTCAAACTCAGTGCCCATAAAGATTTACTAGATCACAGCCATGTTTATCTGTTTATGCATAGTCTTATGGCTGCTTTCATACTACAACAGCTGAGTAGAGTAATTGCAATCAAGACCATGTGGCCTCCAAAGCCACGTTTGCTATCTGGTTCTTCAAAGAAGTCAGATGGCTTCTCAGCTAAGTATGAATGATCTCTATTCATGGGCTTTGGTCTCCAATAGAGTTTGATTTAAAATCCTGGCTTTCTCTCTTACTACCTATGGGACCTAGGACAAATAACCTAACCTCTCTGAAACTCAACTTCCTAATTTGTAAAATGGAATAATAAATGCCTGGCTGGGTTGATCTGACATTTTAAGCCTTTATTAAACTGAGGTCTCTGCTGTAAGAACCAGTCTAAAAGTTCTTGATACAGAGCTTAATGTTAAGAACCCAGGCTCTTCAAACACTGTGCCATCTTGGGCAAGGTACTTAACTTCTCAGTGCATTAATTTCCTAATCTATAAAACTGAGATAATGATACATATCTCGTAGGACTGTTTAGATAATTACATGAGTTGGTACACATGAAATGCTTACAACAGTGCCTGGCACATAGTAAGCATTCAATAAATATTAATATAGCAGATGCTTGGTTATTATTAGTTTCTCCCCTTGCTGCCTCTTCATCTACTCTACTTCCCATTCCCATTCCCAAGAAGCCTACATTTTTTTTTTTTTTTGAGATGGAGTTTCGCTCTTGTTGCCCAGGCTGGAGTGCAATGGCGCAATTTGGGCTCACCCCAACTTCTGCCTCCCGGGTTCAACTGATTCTGCTGCCTCAGTCTCCCGAGTAGCTGGGATTACAGGCATGCGCCACCACACCCGGCTAATTTTGTTTTTTTTTGTTTTTTTTTTTTTTTTTTAGTAGAGATGGTGTTTCTCCATGTTGGTCAGACTGGTCTCGAACTCCCGACCTCAGGTGATCTGCCCACCTCGGCCTCCCAAAGTGCTGGGATTACAGGCGTGAGTCACTGCGCCCAGCAGAAGCCTACATTTTTAAGGAAACAGACAAGTCAACACTCACATGACAAGTGCTATTATACTATAAAAGATGCCTTCCAAGTCAATACACAAGCAGGGTCCTCCTCTTAGCTCTCTGTTTGGGCTGACTGACTCCTCTGTCTCTTGCTTCTAAATATGAACATACTTCTCCCTTCTCTATGCTTTCTTCCTTAGAAATCTAGCCTATCCCCAGGCTTCAATGTAGAAGGCTATGAAATTCTTAAATCCCAATTTCTCTCCCCTGAACCCCAGAGTAGTATTTCCCACTTCTGATTTCTGTCTAGTTGCCTACCATCACCTTAAATTCAACACATCAAAAGCTGAAAAAGATTTTTTCCTGTCTCTCCCCTCCTAGCTGCCCAATTTACTAGAAGAACCTGCAATTCTTCCCGCACTCTGGCTGGCTGTCCTGCAATTCATACCTTATTCCTTGCTCTCTCAACAATGAGCTTTTATCTTAAGGCATCTTTTTTCTTTCTGTTCCTATGACCATTGACTAACTCAGGTCTTTTTTATTTCAAGCTCAAGTTCATTCCAGCAAAAAGGTCTACAGGTATCCCTGCCACAGGCACAGGCACCAGTCTCTCTCTCTCACATACTACCACAGCAATCTTCTTAAATGATGACAATTTTCATTGTTCCTTTTCTCTGCTTAAAACTTTTAATGCACTACTCCTTCTTCCATCCCACAATCTGTATGGGAAAAGAACAAGACTGACCTTCATGTGGCAATCAAAATCCTTCACTTATCTACCTTGCTCCCACCTCCATTTCTTATCTACTGTGATAAAAAATACCATCACCTTACATTTATGCAGTGAATTATCTAGTTTAGAAAACCTTCTAACATGCACTGGCATTTCATCTCGACAAAAGCCTTAGAGAGTAGCTAAACAGGCATTAGTGTCCTTCTTTTACAGATGAGAAAACAGACTAGTAGCATCGAACTGAAGTCCAAACAAATGAGTCCCCTGGAACCTTAGGTAAGTCAATCAACCTTCCTTTTTTTCTTTTCTTTTTTGAGACGGAGTCTTACTCTGTCGCCCAGTCTGGAGTGCAGGCTCACTGCAACCTCCGCCTCCCAGGTTCAAGCGATTCTCCTGCCTCAGCCTCCGAGTAACTGGCGCCCGCCACCACACCCCGCTATTTTATTTTTATTTTTAGTAGAGACAGGGTTTCACCATCTTGGCCAGGCTGGTCTCGAACTCCTGACCTCGTGATCCACCCACCTCAGCCTCCCAAAGCACTGGGATTACAGGCGTGAGCCACCGTGCCTGGCCCAATCTTTCTAATATACTTCACTCCCACTGCTAACATATGGGAGTCTTCTGTTCCAGAAACTCTGGTCTCCTCACTGTTGTCCCACCTACCTCTCTCCAACACACTGCATGTTTTCTTAGTTCTGCACTTTACCTCCTACATTCTCTCACTTGGCAGCTCCCCTTCCCCCAACTCATCCTATAAAAATACAGTATTTCTTCAAGTCTTGAGTTTAAATGCCACCCTAAGGAAATCTTTTCTCTGACGCCCAAATAACACTTCATTCCACTTGCCAACACTACAGAACTTGTAGTAAATGAGTTGACACTTTTAAATGCCCCAGTCATACAAGGGCTATTTTATTTTAAATACTTAGACCTTATTGCTTCAGTCATACCACATACTTCAGGAGTAAAAATTCTAAGAGTTTTCTACATGCCTCATAGTACCTATCATAATACCTTGCACATAAGGACCCAAAGTTTTAGGATGATATCCAAGGCCAGTGTTTTTCAATAGGAGGTGACAATCCATGAATAGAATGTGAAATCGATCTAGAAGGACATAACTAGTATTTGGTTTTTAATGAAGCAGAATAGAAAACAAGGTATGTTTCAAAGTAGTGATAAGTACTATTTTGCATTACTCTTGCTTCATTACATATGTATGTGACTACTGGATCAGAATATAAAATATATTTCTCAGCACGTGTTATATTTCTTTTTAAAGTTTGAGAGCTGCTAGTGTAGATGACCCAGTTTCTAGGCCCAAGGTTTTTTTGTTTTTTTTTTTGAGATGGAGTCTGGCTCTGTCACCCAGGCTGGAGTGCAGTGACGCGATCTTGGCTCACTGCAACCTCCGCCTTCCAGTTTGAAGCGATTCTCCTACCTCAGTCTCCTGAGTAGCCAGGATTACAGGTGCCTGCCACCACGTCCAGGTAATTTTTGTATTTTTAGTAGAGATGGGGTTTCATCATGTTGGCCAGGCTGGTCTCAAACTCCTGACCTCGTGAGCCGCCTGCCTGGGCCTCCCAAAGTGTCGAGATTAGAGGTGTCAGCCACCGACCGCGGCCGGCCAGGCCCAAGGGTTTTATATTCAAACTAGGAAGATTCACTTTCCACCAAACCCCACACCCTTCAGGAAACATCAGTTAAATAGAGTAATAGGGGTCAAGAAGGACAAAGCTTAAACTAATGGTAAATGTAAGGAAAGTTTGTAAAGAAATGTTCTTAGAGGTGTTTGGGACACAAACTGAGTATTTACTTTCCACCCTCTGCCATTTATTTAGTCAAAAAGACCTTTCCGTAGAAGCAGGGCTTCCGAAATGTGTTTCTCAAAGCCTTCACAGTACAACAGCCCTCAATATGGCCTACAATGCAAGGGTGTGCAAGATCTGGCTCCAACTACGCCAACTTCACTTCCTACCCCTTTCCACCTGAACCATTGCCCTCCAGCCACACGGCCTCTGTGCTGTTCCAAGAACATTCCAATTTCTGGACCTCTACACTTGCTGTATCCTCAGTCATATTTTTTTCCTTTATTTATTAATTATTATTATTATTTTTGAGATGGAGTCTTGCTGTGTTGCCCAGACTGGAGTGCAGTGTTGTGATCTTGGCTCACTGCAAGCTTCACCCCCTGGGTTCACGCCATTCTCCTGCCTCAGCCTCCCAAGTAGCTGGGACTACAGGCGCCCGCCACCACGCCCAGCTAATTTTTTGTATTTTTAGTAGAGACGAGGTTTCACCATGTTAGCCAGGATGGTCTTGATCTCCTGACCTCATGATCTGCCTGCCTCGGCCTCCCAAAGTGCTGGGATTACAGGTGTGAGCCACCATGCCCAGCCATTTTTTTTCCTTTAAATCTCTCGCATTTAACTAAGGTTTTTCCTTAAACGTCCATCTTCAGACAGGCTTTTCCTGACCACCCTATCTAAAGCAGCCCATACTTTGGCCAGCCATGGGGGCTCATGCTTGTAATCCCAACACTTTGGGAGGCTGAGGCAAGAGGATTGAGCCCAGGAGTTCGAGGCCATCCTGGGCAACATAGTAAGGCCCCAACTTCACAAAATAAATAAACAATAGAAGTTTCTTTCTTTTTTTTGCGATGGAGTTTTGCTCTTGTTGCCCAGCTGGATTGGAGTGCAATGGTACAATCTTGGCTCACTGCAACGTCCGATCCCAGTTTCAAGCAATTATCCTGCCTCAGCCTCCCGAGTAGCTAGGATTACAGGCATGCGCCACTACACCCAGCTTATTTTGTATTTTTAGTAGTGATGGGGTTTCTCCATGTCGGTCAGGCTGGTCTTGAACTCCTGACCTCAGGTGATCCACCCGCCTCGGCCTCCCAAAGTGCTGGGATTACAGGTGTCAGCCACTGCACCCAGCCTCTGCTTAGCTTCTTTAAATATAAAATAAAGAAAAATAAATAAAAGGGTCATGAAACCAGTATATGTTAACAAATAATTTTAAGGTGAAAAGGAAATGAAAACTCTAAGTTCTTAGGAGAGAAACTGAAGCAGAAATCCACAGCCAAGTGTGGTGGCTCACATCTGTAATCCTAGCACTTTGGGAGGTTGAGGTGGGAAAATTGCTTGAGCTCAGGAGTTTGAGACTACCCTGGGCAACACAGCAAGATCCCATCCCTACAAAAAATACATATAGAGTGTGTGCTACTTTATTTACTCATTTTTTTCAAAGAAACTTCTATGATTTACTTACTTATTTTGTGAAGATAGGGTCTTACCATGTTGCCCAACTTGGCCTCAAACTCCTGGGCTCAAACAATCCTCCTTCCTCAGCCTCCCAAAGTGCTAGCATAACAAGCATGAGCCACCATGGCCAGCCAGAGTATGAGTTACTTTAGATAGGGTAGTCAGCAGACCTTCAATGCATAAATTTGAATACGTTTTTCAACTAAGGCATTTTTTAAATGAAAATTTAGCATCTGAATTAAAATATGCTGAATGTAAAATTTAAGATTTAAGACTTTGGCTGGGCATAGGGACTCACTCCTATAATCCCAACACTTCAAGAGACCAAGGTAGGACTGCTTGAGGCCAGGAGCTCAGGACCTACCTGGGCAACATAGGGTGACTCCATCTCTATAAAAAATACAAAATGCGGTGGCTCACGCCTGTAATCCCAATACTTTGGGAGGTCAAGGTGTGTGGATCACCTGAGGCTAGGAGTTCAAGACCAGCCTGGTCAACACAGTGAAACCCCATCTCAACTAAAAATACAAAACAATTATCTGGGCATGGTGGCAGGCGCCTGTAATCCCAGCTACTTCAGAAGGCTGAGGCAGAAGAATTGCTTGAACCCAGGAGGTGGAGGTTGCAGTGAGCTGAGATTGGGCCATTGCACTCCACCCTGGGCAACAAGATCGAAACTCTGTCTCAAACAAACAAACAAACAAAACAAAACAAAAGTTAGCCAGGTGTGGTGGCGCACGTCTGCAGTCCCATCTACTCGGGAGGTTGAGGTGGGAGAATCTCTTGAGGCTGGGAGGTCAAGGTTGCAATGAGGTACGATCACACCCCCACACTCTAGCCTGGGCAACAGAGTGAGACCCTGTCTCTTAAAAAAAAAAAAAATTAAGACTTTGTTAGAAAAAAATGTAAATATATCATAAACAATTCTATGTCAGTTACATGTTGAAATAGTATTCTGGATATATCGGGTTGTTATTTCATTATTAATTTCACCTCTTTTTAAAAAATGTGGCTACCAGGGAATTTAAGATTATGTATGTGGCTTACATTAGATTTCTATTGGATAGCAATGGTCTACCCCAATTCTGCAAGTAGATCTGCTATCTCTTTTCCACCGGTAGCTTTTAAAAAAACTTGTAGAAAATGATCTAGAATAATGAAAAAACATGAAAATATACAGTATGTCTGACTCCGAATGAAGACCCTTGATACTGGTCTAATATAGGAATACTTGTATTTCTCATCCACTGTCACTTGATGTTCTTATCACCATTTTTCCTAGAGAAGAGAAAATCAGTCCCACCTCTGCGACCATTATGTGTATTCATATGTATAGCCATACAAACACACTGTATAATTTACATTGACTTAGAACCACAATTAACTACATACAAATCCCTAATAGTGTCAGACTGAACATCAACATCTTTGAATACGAAAACTACCTGGGTTCCCATTCATCATCCAACCATCCTCAACTCCCAGCATGTATTTCATTATTATAAAAAAGAAGGGCCAGATATTGTGGCTCAGCCTGTAATCCCAGCACTTTGGGAGGCAGAGACAGGTATCACCTGAGGTCAGGAGTCCAAGACCAGCCTGGCCAACATAACGAAACCCTGTCTCTACTAAAAATACAAAAATTAGGGCGTGGTGGTGCATGCCTGTAATCCCAGCTACTCGGAAGGCTGAGGCAGGAGAATCACATGAACCCAGAAGATGAAGGTTGCAGTGAGCCGAGACTGCGCCACTGTACTCCAGCCCGGGCGACAGAGCAAGACTCCGTCTCAAAAAAAAAAAAAAAGAAAAGAAAAAAAAGAAAATAAGGAATACATCTGTAACTCCTTTATAACTCCTTTATATAATCCCTGTCTGCTCTACTTCAACATCCTTAACTCCTAATTTAGAAAACTTCTCTGCTCACACTGCCAAACCTCTACAACCACAGAGCACACCAAAGGAGAATACTGGTGGAACAATAACAGTAGGGTCCAGCTATTTATCCCAGTAGTTGTTAGTTATTTAACCATTCACAAAAACCCATAATGCAAAAAACTACAATGAACACAAAAATAAATGTTTAATCCCTTTAGCTCTTTTCTAAGTATCAAAACATAATTACAAATCTGTGAGGAATCGCCAGGCGCAGCGGCTCACGCCTGTAATCCCAGCGCATTGGGAGGCCGAGGCAGGAGGACCAATTGAGGTCAGAGGTTCGAGACCACCCTGGACAAGATGGTGAAACTCTGTCTCTATTTAAAAAAATACAAAAATTAGCTGGGTGTGGTAGCAGGCACTTGTAATTGTAGCTGCTCAGGAGGTTGAGGCAGGAGAATCGTTTGAACACAGGAGGCGGAGGCTGTAGTGAGCCGATATTGTAGTACTGAACTCCAGCCTGGCTGACAGAGCGAGACTCCATCTCAAAAAAAAATTTTTTTTAAAGCCTGGTGAATAAGACAGGAGTGTACTGGAGAGACCCTTTACTTTGCTGAGTAGGAGGACGACAGAGTCTTAAAGGAACAATAAAAGTCATAACCAAATAATAAATAATCAAATACATCTATGATTGTTCCAAGTCAACTCATCTACCTAGTACTCTAAGAAGTGACTCTCCTAATGATAACCCTCTTACTATAGAAAAAGTTGGCTGGGTGCGGTGGCTCAAGCCTATAATCCCAGCACTTTGGGAGGTCGAGACGGGCAGATCACGAGGTCAGGAGATTGAGACCATCCTGGTTAACACGGTGAAACCCCGTCTCTACTAAAAAATACAAAAAACTAGCTGGGCGAGGTGGCGGGCGTCTGTAGTCCCAGCTACTCGGGAGGCTGAGGCAGGAGAATGGCGTAAACCCGGGAGGCGGAGCTTGCAGTTAGCTGAGATCCGGCCACTGCACTCCAGCCTGGGCGACAGAGCGAGACTCTGTCTCAAAAAAAGAAAAAAAAAGAAAAGAAAAAGTTGATATTCATGACACTGGCACTGAGTACCAGTAAGAGAGGAAAAAAAAAAAACACACACATTAAAATTCAACAGAAGATAATGTGCAAACCTAATTAGTCATGATATCAAGATGCTTCATCCACTTATTCTACTGCTGTCCCTTCTAGCTCAAGGTAACACAACTGACCCACTCTTCTGATTTCAGCTTTTTTTTTTCTTTCTAGTAGCAGTGATCAATTTACAGGGATTCATCCATACCTCTTCGCCCATACCTGTGGTCACTGGCAAAGTCTGATGGACTGCTGGCTGGCACTGTGGCCATACAAGAGATGAGACTAGGCCAGGTGTGGTGCTTCACACCTATAATCCCAGCACTTTGTAAGGCTGAAGCAAGAGTATAGTTTGAGTCCAGGAGTTTAAGACCAGCCTGGATGACACAATGAGACCCTATCTCTACAAAAATTTTAAAAATTATTCAGGCATGGTGGCACAAGCCTGTAGTCCCAGCTACTTGGGAGGCTGAGGTAGGAGGATCACTTAAGCTCAGAGGTTGAGGCTGCAGTAAGCCCTGTTTATGTCACTGCACTCCAGTCTGGGTGACAGAGTGAGACTCTGCCTCAAGACAAAAAACAAAAAGAGATGAGGCTAATTGACTGTGTATATGAATTGGATGGACTCATAATTCTACTTTGCTACAGCTCAGAGAGCCAACAACTAAAAACAATTCTACAGGCAGTTACCATGATTAACAAACACCAAGAGGACCATCAGGGATGTAGCAGAGAGGGAAGAGTGGAAGGTGCTTAACAAGGCAATTCATCTCTTGTTCATTTCATTGGGCAGAGTTTTCACTTCCTGGTACCCAGCTCTCAAGACATTCCATCAGGCATGAGAGCTGGTTTTCTGTTTCCAATATCCTGTAGCTACAGATCCATTTCCAAGCTTCATAGCCACCCTGCCTGTCTTTCCTCTGCCGACACCCACCTGGCCGCTGGTCCTTACCAACCCAAGAACAGTCTATCTTTTCCTGGCTCCTCACTTCCTTCCCATGTCATCTAGGTAATATGTTCCCTTAGGAAACTGTCTGCCTTATCCCAGATCTTTAACATAAATCAAGACATGGCTAATATATAAAAATAACCGGCTGGGCGTGGTGGCTCACACCTGTAATCCCAGTACTTGGGAGGCTGAGGAGGGCGGATCACCTGAGGTCAGGAGTTCAAGACCCGCCTGACCAACATGAAGAAACGCCATCTCTACTAAAAAAAGAAAGAAAGAAAAAAAAATACAAAATCAGCCGGGCGTGGTGACACATGCCTGTAATCCCAGCTACTTGGGAGGCTGAGGCAGGAGAAACACTTGAACCCAGGAGGCAGAGGCTGTGATGAGCCAAGATCGCTCTATTGCATTCCAGCCTGAACAACAAGAGTGAAACTCGGTCTCAAAACAAAACAAGGCCGGGCGCGGTGGCTCAAGCCTGTAATCCCAGCACTTTGGGAGGCCGAGACAGGCGGATCACGAGGTCAGGAGATCGAGACCATCCTGGCTAACACGGTGAAACCCCGTCTCTACTAAAAAAATACAAAAAACTAGCCGGGCGAGGTGGTGGGCGCCTGTAGTCCCAGCTACTCGGGAGGCTGAGGCAGGAGAATGGCGTAAACCCGGGAGGCGGAGCTTGCAGTGAGCTGAGATCCGGCCACTGCACTCCAGCCTGGGCGACAGAGCGAGACTCTGTCTCAAAAAAAAAA
>NW_016810852.1:343529-350395 GCF_001698545.2 Rhinopithecus bieti
TGGTGGTACATGCCTGTAATTGCAGCTACTTGGGAGGCTGAGGCAGGAGAATTGCTTGAACCTGGGAGATGGAGGTTGCAGTAAGCCGAGATCATGCCACTACACTCCAGCTTGGACGACAAAGTGAGACTGTCTCAAAAAAACTCAAAAACCAAAAAACAAAAAACCTAGGCAAATATATATCGTAGATCTCATAAAGTTGATATTTTGAAAAGTAAGTTATGATGCAGGGATTTCTTTTAAAAAGGTTGCAAAGCTTAATATGAAGGGATCTGTTTAGATATTTCACATCATAAGTTTCATAAGCTCCTACTGTGAAAAAGTTACCATCTTACAAGATTGCTGCTGAGGCTGGGCGCAGTGGCTCATGCCTGTAATCCCAGCACTTTGGGAGGCCGAGGTGGGTGGATCACCTGAGGTCGGGAGTTCAAGACCAGCCTGACCAACATGGAGAAGCCCGTATTTACTAAAAATACAAAATTAGCTGGGCGAGGTGGCATATGCCTGTAATCCTAGCTACTCAGGAGGTTGAGGCAGGAGAATCACTTGAACCCAGGGGGTGTAGATTGCGTTGAGTCGAGATCGCACCATTGTACTCCAGCCTGGGCAACAAGAGTAAGGAAAAAAAAAAAAAAAGATTGTTGCTAATACATCTTAAAGTCCTCAGACCAAAAGGAAATTCTTCCAAATTAAGTTCCCAATTTGAAACAAGAATATGTAGTCATGTTTTACTACATTTTAACTTAAACATGAATGTAAAATATGGGAAAATGAGCTCCAAAATGAACTTTAAATGAAATCATGAAATCAAAGACCCCAGAAATTAAAATGTGATTCGTTTTTCCATAAATTTACATTCTTATATATTCTCTATTGAAAGTCAAGGTAATTATAATTTACGATTTATTGAAACTGAAAAAGTTGCTGGGCATGGCAGTTCACACCTATAATCCCAGCACTCTTGAGAGCTGAAGGGGGAGAATCACTTGAGCCCAGGAGTTTGAGACCAGCCTAGGCAATAGTGGAAGATCCAGTCTCTGCAAAAAAGAAAAAAAAATAGCCGGGTGTGGGGTGCACACCTGTGGTCCCACCTGCTTCGGAGGCTGAAGTGGGAGGACTGTTTGAGCCTAGGAGGTCAATGCTGCAGCAGGCTGTGCTCGCGTACAGCATGGCCGACAGAGGACCCTGTCTCAAAAACAGAAAACCAACTGAAAAAGGCTTAAAAATGTCATAATATTTTAACAGATTATAGTTAAAGTAAAATAAGTTATAAGAAGACCTGATGGTAAGGATCTTATCAGTGGGAGTCCATTTGTATTTCTACAGGGAGGCAAAAGGCACTGCATTAAAATCACATGCTAATTACCAATGTTGGCTCTGCAGTCCCCAAATCCTAAAACCAAATTATTTCTGTCTATATGTGTGTTTCAGTGGCAGATAACATGTTTTGAGAAGAGAAAATTAAGGCTGGGAGCAATGGCTCACACCTGTAATCCCAACACTATGGGAGGCTGAGATGGAAGGATCACTTGGGCCTGGGAGGTGGAGGTTGCAGTGAGCCAAGATCCCACCAATGTACTCTATTCTAGCCTGGGCAATAGAGAGAGACTCCGTCTCAAAAAAAAAAAAAAAAAAAAAAAAAAGAGTGAGAGAAAATTAGAATCTACTAAGAAAAGAGTGGTACAACTTTCAAAAAGTTGGAGCTGCCATTCTGCAAAATATAGATATTTCAAAACATCACGTTATACACGATAAATATATACAATTTTGCCAATTAAAAAAATAAAACAAAAAAAGTTGGGACTAACTAGATTAATGGTTTACGTAGTCTTGTGTTTTACATTTTAAAAATAAATAGTATCAGATACTTCTAAGGATAGCACAACAACATGACCACCTGCTCATTTATCCACTATCATTTTACATATGAAAATCTTCAAAAAGCTAGGGAAATTATAAATCAGATAAAGATAAATTTATTTTAAATCTCTCTCTTTTTTTTTTTTTCTTTTTAAGAGATAGGGTCTCTCAGCCTCCCAAGTACCTGGGACTACATGTGCACATCACTGCAACTGGCTTGAAATCTCAAACAACTTTACCCAAAATCAAAGTGGCCCAGAAAGAGTTAAGAAGGTGCCAGGTGCGGTGCCTCACACTGGTAATCCCAGCACTTTATGAGGCCGAGGTGGGTGGATCACTTGCGATCAGGAGTTCGAGACCAGCCTGGCCAATATGTGAAACCCTGTCTCCACTAAAAATAGAAAAATCAGCCAGGCGCAGTGGCAGGCACCTATAATCCCAGTTACTCGGGAGACTGAGGCAGGAGAATCACCCGAACCCGGGAGGCGGAGGTTGTAGTGAGACAAGATCACACCACTGCATTCCAGCCTGGGCAACAGAGCAAGACTCTGTCTTAAAAAAAAGGAGTTAAGAAGGCACTCAAGAAGAAAGTGCTAGAATCACAGTAGAGTACCTCTCTGAAATTTGACAAAATTAGTAAGAGAAAAGTTGGCAATTACTTTGTCATCAATGTTTACCCCTTCCTTATGCCATGTTTCACACTGCGCTGTGGAAGTTAGATAAAAAATGCATCTTCCTTGCCAGACTTAAGGTAAGGAGCTGCATCTCATTCACTTAGCCCCACATTCCTTGGAACCTAGCAGACTGCCTTCCACATAGTAGTGACTGAAAGGTTGAATGATTTAAGGCGACACGTGTACCTAGATCCAGGTAATCAATGAGGCTCTAATCTATGCAAGAACATTCATAATTTCATTTTAGCTAATAAGCAGTGAGCAATTTGATAAGTTGCTTTTTTTATTTGGAAAGCTTTAAAAGTAGATTTTAAGCTCTGAATAACATACTTACATTTTAAATGTATTTGAAAGTATGGCAGTGACACATTTTAAAAAATACATCAAGATAAAAAATGATTGGGTTCACTGTGAACTAGACAGTGTTGGTAGGGTGAACATAAAGTGACTGGGCACTAAAGTCTACAAAATGTTAACATGACAAGAACACCACAAAGTGAGTTAAAAGTGGCACTGGAATTCTCCCTGGAAAAGTAGTAACGGGCAAACAGGAAAAATGTAGAGTACTGCCATCTCCATTAAGGGTCTGGAGGGTGGGGAGCCTGTTGCCCACTCGTGAGGAACAATTATTTCCATTCCACATGGTGCTGCTGAAAAGTGACGTACAGAGGAGCTGGTCCAGTCTGTGAACTCATTTCCCGTCACCCAAAGAAAATGATGGAATACCAAGCCAACTGGGCCCCTTCTAGACTCTTGACAGTTCAAGTTCTATCAACCCTCTAAAGCGCCAGTCTAGGGCAGAGGTAAGGTAAGGCAAACTACAGCCCTCAGGCCAAATCCAACCACCACCATTTTTGTTTGTTTGTTTGTTTTGGAGACGGATTCTCACTCTGTCGCCCGGGCTGGAGTGCAGTGGCACGACCTCAGCTCACTGCAACCTCCGCCTCCTGCGTTCAAGCAATTCTCTGCCCAAGCCTCGCGACTAGCTGGAAGTACAGGCGCCTACCACCACACCCAGCTAATTATTGTATTTTTAGTAGAGACAGGGTTTCACCATTTTGGCCAGGCTGGTCTTGAACTCCTGACCTCAGGTGATCCACCCGCCTCGGCCTCCCAAAGTGTTGGGATTACAGGTGTGATCCACTGCGCCCGGCCCATCACCAGCTTTTATACAGCCCGAAAGTTAAGAATGGTTATTGGTATTTTTGAATGGTGGGGGTGTCAAACGACAAATCATATTTCATGATACATGAAAATTACACGAAATTCGGCCAGGCACGGTGGCTCACACATGTAATTCCAGCACGTTGGGAGGCCGAGGCAGGTGGATCACAAGGTCAGGAGTTTGAGACCACCCTGGCCAACATGGTGAAACCCCATCTCTACCAAACAAAACACAAAAATTAGCCAGGTGCAGTGGTGGGTGCCTGTAATCCCAGCTGCTTGGGAGGCTGAGGCAGGAGAATCACTTAAACCCGGGAGGCGGAGGTTGCAGTGAGCCAAGATCACGCCACTGCACTCTAGCCTGTGCAACAGAGCAAGACTCTGTCTCAAAAAAAAAAAAAAAAAATTGTATGAAATTAAAATGTCAGTGTCCACAAATAAAGTTTTAATTGGAACAGAGCCATGCTCATTCAATTACACATTGTCTATAGTTGCTTTCGTACTATTATAGCTCGCTAAGCCTGCAATGTTTGCTACCTGGCCCTTTACAGAAGAAGCACGCTGACCCCTGGACTAGAGCATTTCTCTATGCTCCTGGTTGCATTGCCTTTCTCAGAGGCACTGCTTCACAAGGTTCAGCCTTCAAGCTTGACAGGTGTCCATCTCAGGACTGTGTTATCCAAAGTTACATTAGTAAAATCATAGGATTTACTGTAATTCTTTAGGGTGGGTACAAAGACAAAGAAACATATTACTTGCACACACAGGGCCCTGAAAAGGAAGCACTAGGCAAGTACAACATGATAGGCTTGTTCAAACCTTTTACCAGACTATTACATCCAGTTTGGGGTCACACTACTGAAATGAGAGTGTGAAAGGAAATGAGAACTATAGAGAATTTGGAGGTGGACAGATGACTGAGGAAGCAAAAATCACACCACTAAAGAAATACTGAGGCCAGGTGTGGTGGCTCACGCCTGTAATTCCAGCACTTTGGGAGGCCGAGGCAGGTGGATCATCTGAGGTCAGGAATTTGAGACCAGCCTGACCAACATGGTGAAACCCCACCTCTACTAAAAATACAAAAATTAGATGGGTGTGGTGGCGGGCGCCTGTAATCCCAGCTACTCGGGAGGCTGAGGCAGGAGAATGGCTAGAACCCGGGAGGTGGAGGTTGCAGTGAGCCGAGATGGTGCTACTGCACTCCAACTTGGTAACAAGTTGGAAAACAAGTTAAAACAAAAAAAAGAAAGAAATGCTGAAAGAAATGGGATTCGTTGGCCCAAAAAAGGGAAAGGTAAGAAAAGAACTAAGAGCAGGGGTGCCAAACCCTGTATTTGCTGATAAGTCAAAGTCGTACTGATGACAATAATGACAGTCTAAACTAATATTCCACAAAACGTATATCTAATGATTTAAGTGTGATTCATGAGACTATTCCTGTCTTAGACCATAAACTGGACCCATGAAAGATAATCACTTATCGAATATTGTACTGTAAGTCTTCAACAGATGTATTTAGGTGTGTTCCTTTTTCATTAGGTATGTTCTATTTTCTGACATTAACGTAAGTTACTAGGAAAGGTGTGCTACTAGTGTGCTGAGGTTCAGTAATATTCAAGTAACCAAAAGGTAACAGAAGTTTCATAACCACACACCTTTGCACAGGACCAAATGGGGGGGAAATGGGCTTAAATTACAGAATGTATGTTACATTCAAGAATGTTCCAAATATGAGATTTTAATTATTCCAACATGGCACTAGGGGTGAAGGAATTTTCTTCCCAGGACACTTCAGTTAGAATGCTCCTCGGAACTATCTGTGTGCCTTCCTAGACCAAGGAGAATGAGTCTGAAACACTCTTCCATGGCTGTGGTTCTGTAACTTTAACTCTCCCAGTTTTTAAGAGTGAAGAGAGCCTGCAGCCATTGCTCACTCTTGTCTTGAAAGTGGTCAGTGTACACATGACTACAGTTTAAGATAAACTTTAACATCACAAATTGAAATTTGATTATAACTTTAATTACAAGTTCTTAAAATTACAGAGATAAGGATACATTTCCGTGAAGCAGCCAAAGTGGGAAAAGAGGCACAGCTTCCCACTTATGTGTCCCTTTCAATGAGGCTAGGTACCTCATTATTTCAAAATGTCCAACACTTGAACACAGTAAGTACTCAGTAAATGCTTTGCGAAGAAAATATAGTATATTTCATATTAGTTTTGTAACTTTTAAAATACAGAATCGTTGAACACAGAATGTTGGGTCAATTTCAACGCTGTAATTAGTAATGCGAATTTTGAAACTTGTTCTAAATACAATTTTAATCAATCTGAGTTTTTCAGCCTTGAAATTCTAAGGTCTGTATTTCCCAAAGAATATCTTTCCCATAGTGCGAAGCACACACTAAACTGACTCACTAAACTTTCTCCACTCCTACATCACCTATATGGGATTTTAAAATCATGAGTACACAAACTTTCAAGCCACTCCTACAATCTTGTATTAACCTTAACAGGACAAACTTTCCGCCAAGACTCTTAACACTTTTTATCCAAAAACCTGTAGTAGTGAAACAAAGAAAACACAACCCCCTCCTCCTTTTCTAAACCATATGGCAGTAAATTAAAGTTAACTTATTTCTTACCAGCTCAAAGCCTCGACCCTAAACATTTGTCTCTTTGTGCCCTGGGACTGGGCTTAGAGCAGTCTGCTTATTTGCAACTGTACTCCAATCGTGTTTTTAAATCGCACAACAAGGTCCAAAAAGACCCCCGACCATGAATAGACCTCACCATCATCATTTTCCAAAACCTTGTCTGGTAGGCAGCACATGCCGGCGAGGGCACCGGGGCCGGCGGGGAGCGAGCCTTGCTCCGCCTGGGTGACTGAGCAGGGAGTTTGCTTGCGGCGGCGGGGTCGGATCCACCCCGGGAACTTGGTTACCCGAGCCCAGGGACGCGCCGAGGCCTAGCCGCGAGGCTGGGGCGGGCTCCAGGCGGCGAGGGCTTCCCGTCCCCTGGCCGCAGAGCCTTCCCGCCAGCCCCGCGGTCGCCCGCAGGCGGGGACACTCGCCGTCTCTCCCGGCGACCGGACGCGCCTGCCGGGTCCCGGGCCGGCTCTTTTGCCTCCTGCTGCCGCCCGCGGCCCGGCTCTGCGACCACACCG
>NW_016810852.1:351281-356838 GCF_001698545.2 Rhinopithecus bieti
GCCCGCGCTAGCCAGCAAGCCGCGAACAGGCGCCCGTGCCCAGCCTCGGCCTGGCCGCCGCCGCCGCCGCCGCCGCCGCGCCGCGCGTAGGGAGGAAGAGGAAATACCCGGCGCCGGCTCCCGCTGCTAACCCGCGCGGCCTGAGGGGCGCCCGCCCGCCTCGCCGCCCCTAGCCCCGCCTGGGGCGGGCCTAGGCCGGGCTATAGGGGCCAGGGTCTTGGACTGGGCCGGCCGCGGGAGGTGGGTGCTTCTCGGCGCCGAGCTGCGACTCGGAGGGGCTCCTGTCCCCAGGTGCATGGCTTCCGGACCGGCCGCGGGCAGCGAGCTCCGGCCCCACGGAGAGGCCGCGGACCGCCTGGGGACTTGTGTTTATGTGTATTTTAAGCCATCAGCCCAGAAGGGAAAGGCGACTGACCCCCGGTCGTCGCCGGTGTTCCCCGGCCGTGTTACTGGCGATCGGGAGGGAAGCCGGGAGGCTGCCGGGCTCCGAGGCCGACTCCTTGCGAACCGTCTCCGTTAAAGACTCCGCGCCAGGCAGCCCTGGAGTCCGGCGGTACCCGCGCAAACTTTGTCCCAGCGCCTTGGCTCATCGTGAATGCCCTGCCTTGAAAACGCGTTATTTGTTTCCCGCAAGTGGTCTGCTTTTCCGATTTTATCTGTGTTTTCCATTTTTACCTTCTTATTGTCTACTTTGATTTCAGGCATTATTAATTCGACAGATCTTTGTACTGCCCCTTACCACGTGTCGGTGGTAGCGTGGTTTGGTGGAAATAGATCGCGCTTTGAAGACAGATCGGCCATGGATTTTGGCTCTGATATCCTCTGTGTAACGTGGACGAGCTACAAGGCCTGCTGAGCCTCCATTTGTCTGGTTTTTGTGGTTGTTTTAATTTATATTTTTCCATTTGAAGTTGTGATTTTTGCATAAAATTGAACTGTTAGCCGGCTTAGTCAACTGAAATTGGAATCTAGGGTACTGCTTGCTTTGGGGTTACTCTTATGCTGTCCACCATTCACTGACTGTGTGACCTCTTAACCTCTCTGTGCCCTGACTTCTCTATCTTCAAAATGGACGTAACAGCAGATATTTAATAATAAGAGGTTTGGAGGTTAAGTGCTAAAATGCATATAAAATACCTATCACAGGACACAGTAAAAAGATTGTTACCGTATTTCACTGAATCTGGTTTAAAGACACTTCCTGATTTCAAAGAAACTAAAAGCTCATCTTAAAGTCCAGGAAGTAGGTTTTGGGTCACTCAGAACTCCCGAGGGACTGTATTTGGTAGTAACTAGTGTTAAACTGTAGTTTAAATGAGGACTTTGTCACCAAAGATATTTTCATTGCCTGTATGGAACTTCTGCACAAATTTATTCCATTTCTTTTTTAGAAAGAGGTCCAACCTGGCCGTAAATGGGGTGTGGTGGAGTAGAAAGAAGGGTATTAAGTAAAGCTAGTTAACGTTTATTGAATGCTTATCCTGTGTGGATGCCTTTCTGAGCATTTTACGGTGTTGGCATATGTGATTCTGGGTATCAGGAGCCTCAGTTTCTTGGGCTGTAATAGTGGGGACAACAACGCTGATACCATTGTCTCCTGATGGGTAAGTGATGTCTATACATAAATTGTATAGAGATTAAGGCATTATCAGTACTATAGTCTGATAAAATGGTGGAGCAGATAGGAAAGCCTACTACAGTACTGAACTGCAGGAGGGAATAAGAGTAAATATAGAGATTTCATTTGCTTGGGTTTTGCAAAGGGTTAGCTAACTAAACAGATAACTTTGTTTTTGATAGTTACTTCATTGTTTTCAGTCAGACAAGAGTAAGGAAAGAGTAACTAAACCATTTTCAGAAATATTATGGTTATTTGGGGTTTTCATGACCTTCATTCAATTAGAGGTCAGGCTGTTCAATTTAAAACAACCTTTTGCTTGCTGCCCTGCCATATGGGAAATTTCATTTCCAAAAAATAGGATTAATTTCCAGCCTGGGCGAAACCCCATCTCTACAGAAAATACAAAAATTAGTGGCCAGGAGCGGTGGCTCCTACCTGTAATCCGGCACTTTGGGAGGCTGAGGCAGGTGGATCACGAGGTCTGGAGTTCAAGATCAGCCTGGTCAAGATGGCGAAACCCCATCTCTACTAAAAGTACAAAAATTAGCCGGGTGTGGTGGTGGGTGTGTGTAATCCCAGCTACTTGGGAGGCTGAGGCAGAGAATTGCTTGAACCTGGGAACATTCCAGCCTGGGTGACAGAGTGAGACTCCGTCTCAAAAAAAAAAAAAAATTAGCAAGGTGTGGTGGCATCCGCCTTTGGTCCCAACTACTCTGGAGGCTGAGGTGGGAGGATTGCTTGAGCCCAGGAGGTCTAGGCTGCAGTGAGCCGTGATTGCACCACAATATCCTAGTCTGAGTGACAGTGTGACACTCTGTCTCAAAAAAGAAAAGAAGATCAAGAAGGATTAATTTAAATCCTTATACCAAAGTGTCTACCAAATGATTTCTGTTCCACTACAGAAATGTTTTCTTCCATTCCCTTCCCCTCTCTGCACCCCACTGAGTTCTCCTTTCTTCTGTGGACAACTGTAACTAATGCATGTTTTTGCTAGGCTAACCCTTCTTTCATACTATGGCCCAGTTATGTTTTTTCAAATAAGCGAATGGATGTAAGCACTAGTGAAATCTGAATAAGATCTGTAGTCTACTTGATAGTATTATACCAATGTCAGTTTCCTGGCTTTTGATATTTTTCCATAGCTTTATAAGATATTCCCATTGGAGAAAGTGTACCTGGGCCCTCTTTGCAACTACCTATGGGTATATGATTATTTCAAAGTAAAAAAGTATAGGGACAGAAATTAGATCAGTGGTTGCTGGCAATTGGAGCTGGGGAAGGGTGGACTGACCACACTTTTTGAGATGATGAGAATATTCTATATCTTGATTGTGGTATTTACATTACTGGATGAATCTATGGATCTGTCAAAACTCATAGAACTATAGACCTAAAAGGGTGTTTTTGTTTTTTGTTTTTTTTTTTTTTTTTTTTGAGACGAAGTCTCGCTGTTATCCCCCAGGCTGGAGTGCAATGGCAGGGTCTCGGCTCATTGCAACCTCTGCTTCCTGGGTTCAAGTGCTCCTGCCTCAGCCTCCCGAGTACCTGGGATCACAGGTATGTACCACCACGCCCTGCTAATTTTTTGTATTTTAAGTAGAGACGGGATTTCACCATGTTGGCCAGGCTCGTCTCGAACTCCTGATCTCAGGTGATCCGTCCACCTAGGCCTTCCAAAGTGCTGGGATTACAGGCGTGAGCCACCGCACCCAGCCAAAGGGTGGTTTTTACTTCTATGTAAATTATACTTCAGTAAACCTGACTTAAAATAAGGAAAGCAAGCTCTTGGCCAGGTGTGGTGGCTCATTCCTGTAATCCCAGCACTTTGGGAGGCCGAGATGGGCGGATCACGAAGTCAGGAGATCGAGACCATCCTGGCTAAATGGTGAAACCCCGTCTCTACTAAAAATACAAACAAATTAGCCGGACTTGGTGGTGGGTGCCTGTAGTCCTAGCTACACGGCAGGCTGAGGCAGGAGAATGGCGTGAACCTGGGAGGTGGAGCTTGCAGTGAGCGGAGATCGCGTCCAGGCCTGGGCAACAGAGCAAGACTCCCTCTCAAAAAAAAGAAAAGCAAGCTCTTATCACCCCAGCCTCCTGGGGCTAATAGGATGAAATGTAACTTTAAGGCCAACGTGCTTTTCCAGCATACGGACTCTTCCTCCTGCCAGCGCACCCTGGGCTTCCTTATACTGTATTAATTCCTGCCCTTGCGCCTTTGTGCATTCTCTTCCTTCTGCTTAGATGGAGCATAGAAAAGTCAAGTCAAATTCGGGTTCCCTGTACTCCTGTAAGCCTTCCCTGCCTCTCTTAGGCACACCAGTAATTTCCTAACTTCCTCCTCTGCTCACTCATGTCGTGCTGTAATTTTTAATTTGTTTTCATCTTTTTTCTCAACTAGACTCCTCAAAGGCAGTGACCACATTGTTCTTTGTCTCGGGGATCCAGTAGTGTTGAATGAGTGCGTGAATGAACGATTTAGTTATTTATTTATTTGTTTGTTTTTGAGATAGAGCCTCTCTCTGTCACACAGGCTGGAGTGCAGTGGTGCGATCTCAGCTCACTGCAACCTCCGCCTCCCGGGTTCAAGTGATTGTCCTGCCTCAGCCTCCTGAGTAGTTGGGACTACAGGAGGGTGCCATGAGGCCTGACTACTTTTTGTATTTTTAGTAGAGATGGGGTTTCATCATGTTGCCCAGCCAGGGTGGTCTCAAACTGCTGGCCTCAGGTGATCTGCCCGCCTCAGCCTACCAAAGTCCTGGGATTACAGCCATGAGCCACCACGCAGGGCTGTGAATGATTTAGAGCTGAAAGAAAAAGTAATGGTTCTCAAAGTGTGGTCCAAGGTCCCTAAGAGGTGAGGTGAGTTGCTAGGATTTTCAGCTTTAAGCAAACAGGAAACAGCACATCCTAACAGATTGAATGCAGAAGAAGAGAATCTAACTGTCTTCATTTAAGCCAAACATTAAAGAGATCTGCAAAACAATGTCATACTTCCACATTTTTTGGGAAAAATATAGTTATTTTTCTTTAAAATGTGTTATATTTCTAGTTAGTGGATTTATTACTGTTTTCAAGTGACTGCTTTTTTTTTTTTTGAGATAGTCTCCCTCTGCCGCCCAGGCTGGAGTACAATGGCACAATCTCGGCTCACTATAACCTCTGCCTCCTGGGTTCAAGCAAGTCTGCCTCAGCCTCCTAAGTAGCTGAGATTACAGGCCCCTGCCACCACGACTGGCTAATTTTTTTGCATTTTTAGTAGAGACGGGGTTTTGCCATGTTAGCCAGACTGATCTCAAACTCCTGACCCACCTTAGCTTCCCAGAGTGCCAGGATTACAGGCGTGAGCCACCGCACCCAGCCGACTACGTATTTTAAAAATATTTTCTCAGTTTTCTAATATGAAAAATACTGACAGATAAAATTTTTTCTAAAAGTTCTTTGGGCTGGGCATGGTAGCTCACGCTTGTAATCCCAGCACTTTGGGAGGCTGAGGTGAGCAGATCAGGCGCAGGAGTTCAAGACTAGCCTGACCAACATGGTGTAACCCCATCTCTACTAAATATACAAAAAAAAAATTAGCGGGGTGTGGTGGCGCGCACCTGTAATCCCCACTACTCAGGAGACAGGCGGGAGAATTGCTTGAACCTGGAAGGCGGAGGTTGCAGGGAGCCGAGATCGCACCACTGCACTCCAGTCTGGGTGACAGTGAGACTCTGTCTCAAAAAAAAAAAAAAAAAGTTTCTTTGGCCTCTTTGACAATTTTTAAGAATGTAAAAGGATTCTGAGACCAAAAAATTTAAGAATCTGTGCCTTAGAGACTGTTAACAACCCCCTCATTGTTCAAATGAGAAATGATAATGATGCTGACATTTAAGTAGTGCTCTGGTACATGTGGCAGGCCTTTTTTTTTTTTTTTTTTTTTTTTTTTTTTTT
>NW_016810852.1:357113-371979 GCF_001698545.2 Rhinopithecus bieti
CCGTGTTAGCCAGGATGGTCTCGATCTCCTGACCTCGTGATCCGCCCGTCTCGGCCTCCCAAAGTGCTGGGATTACAGGCTTGAGCCACCGCGCCGGCCGGCAGGCCTTTTTATAAGCACTTTACTTGAGGGTACTATTATGTCTTCATGTTACTGATAAGGCAAGTGAGGCACAGAGAGGTTAAATTGACTTGCCCGAGGCCATGTTGCTAATCACTGCTGGAGCCACAATTTGAGCCCCTGATGTTGACTACAGTTTTCTGCCACTTCCATGAGGTCTGGAAAGGGTCAGAAGGCCCATGCCATCTGGTTACTTCACCAGCTCTCTGTCATCTGCCAATCTCACAGTCACTATGCAGGAGTCACTGAGGCCTCAATTCTGCTTTGCAGTTTTCATCCCAAATTCTGCCACCCTGATTGTTTTCAAGCAAGGCCTTAGAATTGGCTGTACAAAGCCTTGATTTTTTTCAAATCTATGTCCACTTCTACTTCAACCACACATTCCTCTCTTGTGACCATGCTGGAAACACTAATGATCTGTCTATTGTAACTTCCTGTTTTTCAGTTTTCTTACTCTCTACCACTAATCCTTTTTTTTTTTTTTTTTAATATGCAGTGTCTTGCTGTGTCACCCAGGCTGGAGTGCAGTGGTGCATCATGGTTCACTGCAACCTTGAATTCCTGGGCTCAAGCAATCATCTGTATTTCTCAGCGGACACTGAGTAGCTGGGACTACAGGCATGCACCACACACTGCACCCAGCTCATTTTCTTATTTTTTGTAGAGACAAAGGTCTCGCTTTGTTGCCTAGGCTAGCCTTGAACTCCTGGCTTAAAGTGATTCTTCCACCTCAGCCTCCCAAAGTGCTGGAATTAATAGGTGTGAGCCGCCACTCCTGGCCTAATCCTTGATGTTTGCAGTTGCTGTTATGGTGTTTGTTTGTTTGTCTGTTTGTTTTTCAGAGACAGAGTCTCACTCTGTTACCTAGGCTGGAGTGCAGTGGCGCGATCTCAGCTCACTGCAACCTCCGCCTCCTGGGTTCAAGTGATTCTCCTGCCTCAGCCTCCCGAGTAGCTGGGAATACAGGCGCCCACCACCATGCCCAGCTAATTTTCATATTTTTAGTAGAGACAGGGTTTCACCATGTTGGCCAGGCTGATCTTGAACTCCTGACCTCAAGTGATCCATCCTCCTTGGCCTCTCAAAAGTGCTGGGATTATAGATGTGAGCCACCGTGCCCGGCCATTTTTTCTTTTGTTTTTTCTCTTTTTAACTGCATTCTCTACCTGACCCAACTGGTGCCCTGTGGTCAACTCAGACTTCTCATTCATGCCCTCAGCTCCTTAAACCCCTCATCCTCAAACTGTACCAACTTTGCAAGCTTCCAAACCTGAATTGCCTGACTCAGTTTATCCCTATGTATATCTGCTTGGGGTGTAGAATATAGCAACTAAAAATGATAGAAGTGTACAGATTGTGGTGGTTATAAATCTAGGGCATTCAACTACAGTTGGACCTCAGTGCCATTGAGCAATCTTTGTCTTTGGTCAGAACCCTCTACTATAAACATTCACCACTTGGTTCCAACTGCTTACTCACCGACGTGCCTAATAGATAACCTCACCTTCTAAATCACAGAGGGAGGAAAGTTCAAAATGCAGGAACTTTCACTTCCTACTGTGAGCCTCCAAGGGAATGTGTACATCTGCATCCTGCTGCCTCATGCATGGAGATATTCTTTCTGTTCAGCCCTTCCTCTGTTATGATCCCACTTCATCCCATCTCTGGGATCTTACTCCTTCAGCCACCTGCTTGGCACCTGTACTTTCAGCTGCTCAGCCTCTACTGGTCCGTTGCCCTCAGCCAAAAAACACCCCTTCAACCCTGTACTCCCTCTGGTTATTACCCTATTGTTTCTCCATGGACAATCTTCTTGAAAGAATTGTCACTCCCCTTCCTCGGCTTAGAAACTGGTTTATCTGATTGCCTGATTTTTGGTGCTGTTGGTCACCCTCTCATTTTCTGGTATACCACTTTCATCATCTTCCCTTGCATGTCTTTGCTCTTTTTGTATCCCCTATTGGATTGAGCAAAGTCACCAACCTAGTCAAGTCACCCCCAACCCGCAAGATGAAACACAGCAGTCATCCTAGACTCTTTCTTCCCATTTATCTTCCAGAGCCAATTGCCAAATCCTGTGATGTTTACCCATTAAACATCTGTCAAATCAATCCCTTTCTCTTTATTCCCATGGCCACCAAACCATTCCAGGCTGCTACCATCTCTTCTCAAGATGTGGCATGATCTTGGCTCCTCACCAACAATCATACTCCCTTATGTGGTCTTTTGTACTGCCCTGAGCAATAATGATGCTGAAGGCCACCCCCCGCAAGAGAAGTCTATGCCAGAGAACAAGAGTGACCAGAAGAGGTTATGCTCACAGAAGTCAGAGAAGCAGAGTCTTCAGGCAGGGAGACCATTGGTGTCCACCCAGCAGAGATACCTCATGAGATAGATTGAAGTGTGGCCCCTGGATTTCAGAAATGGATGTCATCTGTCCATGGAGGAGTAGGGTCAGAAGCTACATTGCAATAGGCTGAAGGGAGTCCTTGGAAGCCTAGAAACTGACAGTAGCTATAGATGACTTCTAGAAGATGAGCTGAAATAAGAATATGAAACAAATTCAACCACTGGGAATCAAATAAATCCAAATTAAAAGGAGACACCATTTCATCTCTTAAATTGGCAGAAAAATAATTTTAATAATACTTGATAATGAGGGTGTCAAGAAAGGAACATGACTTGTTACAAGCATTCCAAATGGGATTTTATGGTAGGTTTCAAGAGCCATAGATTTTTGCCCATTCTTTGACACAGCAGTCCCAGCTCAACTTAACCTATTTAGGTAATTACTGATACATACAAAGGTTTTAGACACAAGGATGTTTATCACAGTGTTCTTTTTAATATTTAAAATTGAAAAGCTATAAATTATTGTCTATCCAAACTAAAAGCATCAACTAAAAATGGATAATGAACTAGAAATATATGATATGTTTTTAGCGAAAAAAGCAGGTTATAAAACATTCTTTTCTGAATTATGTATGTACAGCCTGATGTCATTATTGTTTTTGTTTTTTGAGACTGAGTCTTGCTCTGTCACCCAGGCTGGAGGACAGTGGCATGATCATGGCTCACTGCAGCCTTGACCTCCCAGGCTCAAGCGAGCCTCCCACCCTCAGTCTCCTGAGTAGCTGAGACTACAGGCACGCACCACCACGCCCAGCTAATTTTAAGTTTTTTTGTTTTTTTTTTTTTTTTTTTAGAGATGAAGTCTTGCTATGTTGCTTATGCTGGTCTGAAATTCCTGGCATCAAATGATCCTCCCACCTCAGCCTCTCAAAGTGCTGGAGTTACAGGCGTGAGCCATGGCACCTGTCCTCATTTTTTATTTTTAATAAAGAAAACATAAAGATTGGATGGATACCAGAGTCAATATGGTTATGGGTGTATAATATGGATGATTTGTGTTACTTTTATGTTACCTAGGTTTGTTACCTGGTGTATTGCATGATGCTGAGGTTTGGGGTATGAATGATTATGTCACTCAGGTACTAAGCATTGTACCCAGAAGGTAGGTTTTTAGCCCTTGTCTCCCTCCCTCTCTCCTCCATCTAGTAGTCCCCAATAAATACATATTTATTGAGTCTTCTGGGTCCACTGAGGACACAATGATGAAAAAGAAAACCATGTCCCCATCCTGGAGGTATTTACATTCTGGTGACAAAATTAATTGAAGCAGTTATGATTGATGTTTTGAGAGCTTATGATAAGGTGTGAAGGCCTTTTTTTCTTTTAGTTTTGAAATTTTCTTTAATTAACATACGCTGGTTTCATAGCCCTTTTATTTCTTTTTTCTTTCTTTAAAGAAGCTTGGCAGAGGCCGGGTGTGGTGGCTCACACCTGTAATCCCACACTTTGGGAGGCTGAGGGGGGTGGATCACTTGAGGTCAGGAGTTCAAGACCAACCTGGCCAACATGCAAAACCCCGTCTCTACTAAAAATACAAAAATTAGCCAGGCGTCATGGCGCACTCCTGTAATCCTGGCTACTTGGGTGGCTGAGGCAGGAGGATCACTTGAGCCCAGGAGCTGGAGGTTGCAGTGAGCCAAGACCATGCCACTGCACTCAACAGGGCGAGACTCCATCTCAAAAAAAAGCTTGTCAGAGAAATAAATGAGAAATAAAAGGTAGTAAATGGGACTGGGCACGGTGGCTTATGCCTATAATCCCAGCAGTTTGGGAGGCTGAGGCGGGCGGATCACCTGAGGTCGGGAGTTCGAGACCATCCTGACCAACATGGAGAAATCCCGTCTCTACTAAAAATACAAAAGTAGCCAAGCATGGTGGCTCATGCCTGTGATCTCAGCTACTTGGAAGGCTGAGGCAGGAGAATCGCTTGAACCCAGGAGGCGGGGGTTGCTGTGAGCCGAGATTGCATCATTGCATTCCAGCCTGGGCAACAAGAGTGAAACTCCATCTCAAAAAAATTAAAAAAAAAAAAAAAAAAAAAAGATGGTAAGTGGAGGCCCCAGAGTGAAGGGAAGTGTTTTTGGTTTTAGGAATAGGAGAGTCTAGTGTGTTTAGAGGTTTAGGGGGAGAATCCAGGAGAGGCGGCAGAGAACAGAAGGGTGTATGTGTGTGGAGCAGTGAGATGGGGTTGGTGAGGGTGGGAGACGGAGGGGAGAAGGAGCTTAGATGAGTTTAGCTTCCACCAGGAGCAGGATACCTCTTCCTCTGCTGGTGCTATAGAAACGGTTGCCAATGGGCCCAACGTGGTGGCTCATGCCTGTAATCCCAGCACTTTGGGAGCCCGAGGCGGGCTTATCACGAGGTCAGGAGTTTGAGACCAGCCTGGCCGGTATGGTGAAACCCTGTTTCTACTAAGAAAATACAAAAATTGGCCAGTCATGGTGGCTCACACCTGTAATCCCAGCACTTTGGGAGGCTGAGGCGGGTGGATCAGGAATTTAAGACCAGCCTAAGATGGTGAAACCCCATCTCTACTAAAAATACAAAAATTAACTGGGCATGATGGCTCACGCCTGTAGTCCCAGCTACTCTGGAGGCTAAGGCAGGAGAATCGCTTGAACCCGGGAGGCAGAGGTTTCAGTGAGCCGAGATCGTGCCACTGCACTCCAGCCTGGGCAAGAGTGAGACTGTGTCTCAAAAAAAAAAAGAAAAAGTTGCTAGTGGAGATAAAGGTGTCCATTTGGGTAGGTCAGGAAGCTGTGGTATTCATGCCTCTTGGCCTTCATTGTCTTAGAGTGTAGGGTAAAATCATGCCATTTTTTCCCTCTGTGC
Source organism: Rhinopithecus bieti (assembly GCF_001698545.2). Lineage (NCBI taxonomy): Eukaryota > Metazoa > Chordata > Mammalia > Primates > Cercopithecidae > Rhinopithecus > Rhinopithecus bieti. Next base: position 362,478 of record NW_016810852.1, read on the forward strand.
CTCGTAAGTTTGTATTCCTTCCTCCTTTAAAAATCAGCTGTAAGAGCTGGATGTGCTGTAAGGGCTGGATGTGGTGGCACATGCCTGTAGTTCCAGCTACTTGGGAAGCTGAGGCGGGAGGACCACTTGAGCCTGGGAGATTGAGGCTGCAGTGAGCTATGATTGCGCCACTGCTCTCCAGCGTGGGTGACAGCAACACCTTGTCTCTTGGGGAAAAAAAAAAAAATCAGCTGCAGACCCCTGCCTTTGTGAACCTTTTCTTGAAGGAAAGCGTGTGGGTTGGGGCCACTTGCAGTGGAATCACCGGGAGGGGAGTGCAGGGAGGAGGGAACGTGCTCAGAATAAATATTCAATGTCCCTGAGCATTCCTAGATCAACCGGATCAGGATCTCTGAAGGCTGGGACTCAAAGATTGGCATTTGAAAGAACACCCGTGGGGATCGTGATGGTGCAATAGGAGAACCACCTCACTAAGTGCTCCCAATTCCTTTTACAATTCTCTATTATTGCAATTAATCCTTTCACTTCCCCCACTGGGCTGCCTTTGGGCGGGAGTAGGTGTCTTTGTTTACATACTTCTAGCACAGCCCTGCAGTTGGCTATCATAGTGGGCTTTGGGTGCTCATTTGTGAAATGAATGAATGGTGTGTACAAAACTGGAACCCAAGTGTCCTGATTCCCAGACTCATAATTTGCCCTATCACATTTTATCTCTGGAAGCTGCTGAATTCCTCATGAAGGCGTTTCCTGCTCTAACTGTGCCTAAAACTCATATGCCAATTTAAAAACCACAAATCCCCATAGATTCTCTGAAGAAGGAGACAGGGTATGGGGGATTGGTTGCTCTAAGGAAGGTTAGAAAATGAGGTCACCTGAAAGTGAAGGGAATGGGATGTACACAAAGTGGATGAGCAAGCCCTTGGAGCAGGTCTGTTCCAAGTGTGTCACCCAGGTCTCCCCAAAAACCACCAAGGAGTTAGAAACATACTGTAGAAAAGATCCCTGGAATGTAACACTTAAGAAGCTGGATGCTCAGGAGGTAATGAGTCATAGAATGCTTGTGTGTGGACTGCATGGAATCCAGAAAAGGGGAAGCCATAGGTTAGAAATTATAGCATCTCAGCCAGGTGCAGTGGCTCACACCTGTAACCCTAGCACTTTGGGAGGCGGAGGTGGGTGGATCACCTGAGGTCAGGGGTTCGAGAACAGTCTGGCCAACATGGCTTTGCTGTCTCTACTGAAAATGGAAAAATTAGCCAGCATGGTGGCAGGTGCCTATAATCCCAGCTACTCAGGAGGCTGAGGCAGGAGGATCGCTTGAACCCGGCAGGGTGGAGGTTGCAGTGAGCCGAGATTGTGCCACTTCATTCCAGCCTGGGTGAAAAAGCAAAACTCTGTCTCAAAAAAAAAAAGAAGAAGAAATTAGAATTTATAGAGTTGTAATATCCAAAGATAAAGATGCTCTGATACCACTGGCTAGTGCAGTTAATTTAGAAAGAACTCGTCCAAAAGAATGCGAATTCATCTTAGGAGAAATGGGTGTTTCTGCTAAGAACAGCTCATCCCTTTTCTTTCTTTTTTTTTTTTTTTGAGACGGAGTCTCGCTCTGTCGCCCAGGCTGGAGTGCAGTGGCCGGATCTCAGCTCACTGCACGCTCCGCCTCCCGGGTTTACGCCATTCTCCTGCCTCAGCCTCCCGAGTAGCTGGGACTACAAGCGCCCGCCACCTCGCCCGGCTAGTTTTTTATATTTTTTAGTAGAGACGGGGTTTCATCGGGTTAGCCAGGATGGTCTTGATCTCCTGACCTTGTGATCCGCCCGCCCGTCTCGGCCTCCCAAAGTGCTGGGATTACAGGCTTGAGCCACCGCGCCCGGCCCCCTTTTCTTTAATCATTCAGTAACTCTTCTATAGAGTTCCTCCAATGTGTCAGGGGCTGTATTCACTGTGTCTTTTTGGTGATATGACAGTGGGCAAAACAGGTACAGGATGTACCCTTGAGAACTCACAGTATTATTCTTGTTTAGTCATCAAGTTTCTAACCTGTAATTTGATATGCTTTGTGGATTTGCCTGCCACTCTGAAAAATGACCAAAACCAATTATTTTGCCAGGTAGGCCTCCTGTTTCACGTTAATAACATTCTAGTTGTGAGTCATTTATGACTTGGGTGAGAGAGTATAAAACAAACAGTTCCACTAGGGGTTGATTTTTCCCTGGACAAATGGGTACAGAGCTGGGCCTGCTGATGAGCTCAGCAGGACGTCCCCACCCTGGGAAGCCCTGCCAACGGCCAGCACCTTGTATTCAGCAAACTCCCAGCCACACACAGGCTCAGTCACAGCCTCTGGCCCCATTAGGAATGTGTGTGTCCTTTCCTGCCTGAATGGCCCACTGAGAGGTCATTGGGAAAATTCTTGGAGCATCGGATTCCTGGATGTCTTGAATTCCAAAGAGCTTGAATCAGCACAAAGCTTAGGGCCCAGGGCTGTATTTTAAAGGAAGACACAATAGGGGCAGGTGATGGGAAATGGAGGAGAGTGGACGCGGTGGGAACAGACTTCAGGCTGCACCTGTGACTGAGGACAGCCCCCAAATTCTTAGTTCTGAGAGAAACCCCTGAGGGCCAAAAACAGCATCTCAGTTCCTGGTAATCCTTAAAAACAGGCTTCTATCAGACCTGGCTCTTAAAAAATACTCACTTAAGCTGGATCCAGGTTTGGGGCCCTGAGGCTTATATATTTGGGACAGGCAACTCTTAAGAAAGAAATGCAGGGCCGGGCGCGGTGGCTCAAGCCTGTAATCCCAGCACTTTGGGAGGCCGAGACGGACGGATCACGAGGTCAGGAGATCGAGACCATCCTCGATCTGGTGAAACCCCGTCTCTATTGAAAAATACAAAAAGGTAGCCGGGCGAGGTGGCGGGCGCCTGTAGTCCCAGTTACTCAGGAGGCTGAGGCAGGAGAATGGTGTAAACCTGGGAGGCGGAGCTGAGATCCGGCCACTGCACTCCAGCCTGGGCGACAGAGTGAGACTCTGTCTCAAAAAAAAAAAAAAAAAAAAAAGAAAGAAAGAAATGCAAAATTAGATACAGGGCTTGGAAGCCCTGTTTGAGGAAGCAAGGGACCCTGAAGTGTAAGCTTCAGTAATTTCACCATAAATCCGCCTATGTGTTCATTCTGGAGAGTAAAAATATCCCGTGTCTGTGATCCCAAAGGATCAGAGAGCTCTCTGGATGCTTAGAGGAAGGAAGGAAGCAGGGATGAGAGCAACTTCAATGTTTTAACTCATTGATCTTATTAATCACATTCCCTTTTCTTCATCCCTTACATTCAGTTAGAGGTTTAAATGCTAGACTTGGCCAGGTGTGGTGACACACGCCTGTAATCCCAGCACTTTGAGAGGCCAAGGTGGATGGATCACTTGAGCCAGGAGTTCGAGACCAGCCTGGGCAACATGGCAAAACCCCATCTCTACAAGAAAAAAAAAAAAATACAAAAAATTAACCTGATATGGTAGTGCATATCTGTAGTTCCAGCTACTTGGGAGGCTAAGGTGGGAGGATCACCTGAGCCCAGGAGGTTGAGGCTGCAGTGAGCCATGATTGTGCCACTGCACGCCAGCCTGGATGACAGAGCAAGACCCTGTCAAAAAAAAAAAAAAAAAAATCTAGACTCTGAGCTACTTGAGGACAGCAATCATATCTTATTTGTCTTTGAATCCCAAGTACTTTGCAAATAGCATAAGTAAAATATTTGTTGAATGGGTGAATGAGTGAGTGAGTGAGTGAGCGAGCGAGTGAGTGAATTCTCCCAGGAACTGAGACCTGATAGTCATATATTCCCCTCTCCCTTCCTTTTGACTGCTCTGGCAGGTGGCATAGACTAACCATGAGCTCTGGAGTAAAGACCTGAGTTGAATCCCAGTTTTGCCACATACCATCAGGGTGACCCTGGGAAAGTAACCTAACATCTCTCAGCCTCAGTTTCTTTATCTCTAGAAGAGAGCCAGTAATACTTCCCCTCAAGCTTGCTGTGAGAATCAGTAATAAAGTGCCTGGTATGTCATAGTTCTCAACAAATGTTGACTATTATATTATTACTTTAGGTCCAGGGTAGGCAAACTAGCCCATGGGCCAAATCTGGCTCCCCACCACCATTTTTGTAAATAAAGTTTTATTGGAACACAGTTATGCCTATTTTACTTTTTTGTTTGTTTGTTTTGAAGCAGAGTCTCTGTCATCCAGGCTGGATTGCAGGGGTGCCATCTCAGCTTACTGCAACCTTCACCTCCTGGTTCAAGCAATTCTTCTGCCTCAGCCTCCTGAGTAGCTGGGATTTAGGCATGCGCCACCATGCCTAGCTAATTTTTCTTTTTTTTCCTTTTATTTTTTTGAAATGGAGTTTTGCTCTTTTTGCCCAGGCTGGAGTGCAATGGCGCGATCTCGGCTCACCACAACCTCTGCCTACTGGGTTCAAGCAATTCTCCTGCCTTAGCCTCCCGAGTAGCTGGGATTACAGGGGCATGCCACCAAGCCTGGCTAATTTTGGTATTTTTAGTAGAGACGGGGTTTCACCATGTTGGCCAGGCTGGTCTCGAACTCCTGACCTCAGCTGCCCATCTCAGCCTCCCTAAGTGCTGGGATTACAGGTGTGAGCTGCTGCGCCCAGCCCTAATTTTGTATTTTTAATAGAGACAGCGAAGCCATGTTGGTCAGGCTGGTCTTGAACTCCAGTGATCCGCTTGCCTTGGCCTCCCAAAGTGCTGGGATTACAGGTGTGAGCCACCTCACCCAGCCTGTTACTTCTTATCTATGGCTACTTTCATGCTACAACAGCATAGTTAAAAAATTGATACACAGATCTTATGGCAAGCAAAGACTAAAATATTTCCCACATGGCCCTACAGCAAAAGTTTGTTAGCCTCTGATTTAGGCCTTTATTACTTTACTCTCAACTTGTAGCTGTCTCCTAACTGGTCCCCAAGCCTCTTGTCTTTCTCCCATTCTGTTCTTTCTCTACTCTGTGGCCAGTTGTTTCTTTTTCTTTTTGAGACAGAGTCTCGCTCTGTTGCCTACACTGGAGTGCAGTGGCCCAATCGCGGCTCACTGCAAGCTCTGCCTCCCAGGTTCAAGCAATTCTCATGCCTCAGCCTCCCGAGTAGCTGGGATTACAGGTGTGTGCCACCACGCCACGCCCAGCTAATTTTTGTATTTTTAGTAGAGATGGAGTTTCACCATGTTGGCCAGGCTGGTCTAGAACTCCTGACCTCAAGTGATCCGCCTGCCTTGGCCTCCCAAAGTGCTAGGATTACAGGCATCAACCACCGTGCCTGGCCCTTCTTTTTCTTGTTTTTTTAGACATGGTGTCTCTAAAAAGCCATTGCGACCAAACTTTTTTGTTTTTCTGTTTTGTGTTTTTTGAAATGGGGTCTCTTTCTGTCACCCAGGCTGGAGTGCAGTGGCATGATCATGGCTCACTGCAGCCTCAGACTCCTGGGCTCAAATAGTCCTCCCACCTCAGCCACAGGAGTAGTTGCGACTACAGCCATGTACCACCACACCCAGCTGATTACAATTTTTTTGTTTGTTTTTGAAATGGAGTCTCGCTCTATCGTGAAGGCTGAAGCACAGTGGTGCGATCTTGGTTCACTGCAACCCCACCTCCCAGGTTCAAGCAATTCTTCTGCCTCAGCCTCCCGAGTAGCTGGGACTGCAGGCACCTGCCACCATGCCTGGCTAATTTTGTATTTTTAGTGGAGAGGGGGTTTCACCATATTGGCCAGGCTGGTCTCAGACTCCTGACTTTGTGATCCACCTGCCTCGGACTCCCAAAGTGCTGGGATTACAGGCGGGAGCCACTGCGCCTGGCCCCAATTTTTTGTTTGTTTTTTTTTTGTAGAGACGAAGTCTCACTATTTTGCTGAGGCTGATCTTGAACTCCTGGACTAAAGCAATCTGCCTGCCTTGGCCTCCCGAAGTGCTGGGATTACAAGCATAAGCCACCGTGTCCAACCCAGATGGACACTTTGGATAGAGTCTATTAGGCTTGCCTTTAGCTTTCTGCTGTCCTGTTGTCTCATCGCATCCTGTTACGTAGTCCATAGCTCGCTTCGTTCCAGGGGGCAGGTTGAAAGCAGACTCAGCTCTGTTTGTCCTTGGCTGATCCCTGAGTTCATGCTGCTGTTTCCCATACCTTCGCTTTATAATCTGGCACCAGGAGCCAGTGGCCAGCGACAGCCACTGCGCTTACATGTTTTCTCAGAAATCGTTACCCATCCCTGGGCTTGGCCTTTAGTTTTCGTCTTGCAGTCCTTTCTTGCTGTCTTCATTGCTTGCCTTGTAGATTGGATTTCTGACTCTGAGTACCTGGACCACTTGATCCTGCCTTTGTTCTCCTAGGCACTGATCCATCAGAACTCAGAGAAAACACAGGCTTAGAAATCAACACTGGCATCATCCCTGCACTGCATGGCCAGATCTGTGCCTCACTCCACATATCCTGGCCCCAGTATGATTTCATGTACATTCCCAAGAACTTTTGATGTAGACCTGGATTATATCTGCTATGTTTTGTTGGGATTCAGTGTTGTAGCATGGGGTGCTGACATTGTCCCTTTTTGGGAACCCACCCCTGACTCCAATTTCTTTACCAATCCCAGTCTGCAACCTAGTTCCTGATTTTGAGCTTCAACTTGTTCTTCTGTTGCTGAATACTGTCCCAGACTTTTTTTTATCAGTGTTCTGAGTTTTCTTGAGTTTTTCGAACCCGAGGTCCTGTGCTCTCTCTCTGCACTACTGCTGCCACCATCCCAATGCTGAGGCCAACTCTCAGAACTCAAATGGGCAGACATCAGGGATCACGGGTCCAGAAGTACAAATAGTGGCTCATCCCACCCAGTAGAGTTCATTCACTCATGGAAAGCACTTAGCGTAGTATCTGGCCCACAGTAAGCCTATATCAGCATTTACTGATAATTAGGATGTGCCAAAATGAAGCACATACTCTCTCTTATACAGGGAGATCTTTGGGATGAAAAATGAAGGTAAGTCACCAAGGAATGTGGTTCATTGGCATAATAATATGTACTTTTTTTTTTTTTTTTTTTTTTTTTTGGACGGGGTTTCACTCTTTTTGCCCAGGCTGGAGTACAGTGGCACAATCTTGGCTCACCGCAACCTCCACCTCCCGGGTTCAAGCAATTCTTCTGCCTCAGCCTCCTGAGTAGCTGGGATTACAGGCATGCACCACCACACCTGGCTAATAATATGTAACTTTTAAAAAATTATTTAGTTTTTGAGATGGTCTCACTTTGTCACTGAGGCTGGAGCACAAGTGGCTCAATCACAGCTCACTGCAGCCTTGACCTCCTGGGCTCAAGCAATCTTCCCACCTCAGCCTCCTGAGTAGTTGAAACTACAGGCGAGTGCTACCACATCTGGCTAATTAAAAAAATTTTTTTGTAGAGATGATGTCTTGCTATGTTGCTCAGGCTGGTGTCAGACTCCTGCACTCAAGCAGTCCTCCTGCCTTGGCCTCCCAAAGTACTGGGATTGCAGGCATAAGCCACTGTGCCCAGCCTAATCTGTAGTTTTAAAAGAAATGTTATTTACATACCATAAAATTCACACTCTTCGAAAGGTTTTTAGTATGTTAACAAAGTTATGTAACCATCCCCACCATCTAATTCTAGAACATTTTCATCAGTCTACACCCATTAGCAGTCATTTCCCTTTTCTCCCACCCTCGGTCTCAGGCTGCCATGAATCTACTTTCAGTGTCCATGGATTTGCCTGTTCTGGACATTCCATAAAAATGGAATCATATATACTATGTGGCCTTTTGTTTGTTTTTGTTTTTTATCTTTTGAGACGGAGTCTTGCTCTGTCACCCAGGCTGGAGTGCAGTGATGCGATCTTGGCTCACTGCAAGCTCTGCCTCCTGGGTTCGAACGATTCTCCTGCCTCACCCTCCCAAGTAGCTGGGATTACAGGTGCACACCACCATGCCTGGCTAAGTTTTGTACTTTTTAAAAATAGAGATGGGGTTTCACCATGTTGGCCAGGCTGGTCTCGAACTCCTGACCTCAGGTGATCTGCCTGCCTTAGCCTCCCAAAGTGCTGGGATTACAGGCATGAGCCACTGCACCGGGCCTTGGGTCTGTTCTTTCACTTAGCACAACGTCCTCAAGGTTCATCCATGTTGTAGCATGTCTCAGTACATCTCATGGCTGCATAATATAGCCTATTGTATGCAATACTACATTGTGTTCAGCCATTCATCAGTTGATGAGCATTTGTGTTGTTTCTACTTTTGGCTATTGTGAATATGCTGCTATGAACATTTGTGTAAAAGTTTTGTGTGGACTCTTGTTTTCATTTCTCTTGGGTATATACCTACGAGTGGAATTGCTGGGTTATATGGTACCTCTGTTTAACTTTTTGAGAAACTGCCAAATTGTTTTCCACAGCAACTGTGCTGTTTTACATTCCTACCTTCAGTGGATGAGGGCTTCAACTTCTACACACATCCTTACTGACACTTGTTATGGTCCCTCTTTTTATTATATCTATTCTAGGGGGTGTGGGGTAGTATCTCGTGGTTTTGATTTGCACTTGTCTAATAACTGATAATGTTGAGCATCTTTTCTTTTCTTTCTTTCTTTTTCTTCTTTTTTTTTTTTTTTTTTTTTGAGATGGAGTCCTGCTCTGTTGCCCAGGCTGGAGTGCAGTGGCGCAGTCTCAGCTCACTGCAACCTCCAACTCCCGGGTTCAAGCGATTCTCTTGCCTCAGCCTTCCAAGTAGCTGGAATTACAGGCGCCTGCCACCGTGCCTGGCTAATTTTTTTGTATTTTTAGTAGAGACGGGGTTTTGCCATGTTGGCCACACTGGTCTCGAACTCCTGACCTCAGGTAATCTGCCCGCCTCAGCCTCCAAAGTGCTGGGTTTACAGGCATAAGCCATCACGCCCAGTCGAGCATCTTTTCTTGTGCTTATTGGCCACTTGTATGTCTTCTTGGGAGAAATATCTATAGCAATATATAACTTTACACACACATATCCATCTTTTCTAGTACAGTCTGATGCTGTGCAGGAGGTCTGACAATTGCTTCTTCAGTTACTATCAGTGGTTAGAGTGGAGGGGACCTATCCTGAGACATGCTTGGAGGAGAAGGAAACTGTGTTGGTTGATATTTTTCCTCAAAGTTGCTTCTCTTGACTGTCAGGTGGCATATGACTGTGGGGATTAAATTGAGTACTGAATATGGGCAGTGTGATATTCAGCAACTCACACTGGTTCAGTGATATCAATTATTTAAGCCTGCATCTGGCCGAGTGCAGTGGCTTATGCCTGTAATCCCAGCACTATGGAGGCCAAGGTGGGAGAATTGCTTGAGTCTGGGAGGTCGAGGCTGTAGTGAGCCATGATTGCACCACCCCACTGTACTCCAGCCTGTATGAAAGAGCAAGACTGTGTCTCAAAAAAAAAAAAAAAAAAAAAAAAAA
>NW_016810852.1:372594-374764 GCF_001698545.2 Rhinopithecus bieti
AAGGAAGGAAGGAAAAATGAAAAAGTTCTGCATCTGTTCTGACTGGCTGATGTCTGAGCAATAATCCTTATTGAACATTTGGAATACCATGCCTGCCTGTACAGTATCAAGCACTCGTGCCTGGCAAATGCTTGGTAATTGCTACTTTTCTTTCTTTCTTTCCTTCTTTCCTTCCTTTCTTTCCCTTCCCTTTCCTTAACCCCCCTTCCTCCCTCCCTTCCTTCCTTCCTCCCTTCCTCCCTCCCTTCCTCTCTCTCTTTCTCTCTCTCTTTTCTTTTCTTTTTTTTTTGAAATGGAGTTTCGCTGTTATTGCCCAGGCTGGAGTGCAATGGCATGATCTCGGCTCACTGCAACCTCTGCCTTCCGGGTTTAAGCTATTCTCCTGCCTCAGCCTCCCGAGTAGCTGGGATTACAGGCGTCCGCCACCAAGCCCAGCTAATTTTCTGTGTTTTAAATAGAGACAGAGTTTCACTGTGTTGGCCAGGCTGGTCTCAAACTCCTGACCTCAGGCGATCCACCTGCCTCGGCCTCCCAAAGTGCTGGGATTACAGACGTGAGCCACCGTGTCCGGCCTCTTTCTTTCTTTCAATGGGATCTCGCTCTCTTGCCCAGGCTGGAGTGCAGTGGTACGATCATGGCTCACTGCAGCCTTGAACTGCTGGATTCAAGCAATTCTCCTGCCTCAGCTTCTGAGTAGCTGGGATTGCTTACAGGCATGTGCCACTGTGCCCAGCTAATGTTTGAAATGATATCCTTCCCTTTACTTTTGGGCTCCTTTATGTCACTCCGTCAGTGACAGTAGGCCATCCTCGGCTCGTATCTATGTTTCATTGTTCTGCATCCCTGAATTTTCACCTCATGCTGGACCCTGAAGTCTGCTTTGATGCTCTTTGGTGAGTGTTCTGGTTCTTTATTATGAAAATGAGATTTTTTTGTACAGCCCTTTGCCTTGGCAACTTTGGTAATTGCTCCTATTTCCAGAGTTGCCCCTGGAGCCACAATATCTGTTAATGAAAGGGTCCACTCTTTTTTTTTTTTTTTGAGACGGAGTCTCGCTCTATCGCCCAGGCTGGAGTGCAGTGGCCGGATCTCAGCTCACTGCAAGCTCTGCCTCCCGGGTTTACACCATTCTCCTGCCTCAGCCTCCCGAGTAGCTGGGACTATAGGCGCCCGCCACCTCGCCCGGCTAGTTTTTTGTATTTTTTAGTAGAGACGAGGTTTCACGGTGTTAGCCAGGATGGTCTCGATCTCCTGACCTCGTGATCCACCCGTCTCGGCCTCCCAAAGTGCTGGGATTACAGGCTTGAGCCACCGCGCCCGGCCTGGGTCCACTCTTAAAGGAAATATTTCTGTATCGACACATTGGGTTCACACTTACTAATGTTCTCACTCACTGATAGCCATGGTGGCCATCAACTGATGTAAATGTTGAAAAAGAAAGTGTTAATTGTGAGATTGTTAATGCTGAACAAGTGGAAACAATTTAAATGTTATTAACAGGGACTGGCTAAATAAAGCATGATGCAGCCATATATTGCACAGGTTGGCATACTTTTTCTGTAAAGAGCTAGATAGTAAACTCTCTGGACTTTGTAGGCAACAGAGTCTCTGATGCAACCTTTTAATTCTGCTACTATTGTGCAAAAGTAGGCTGAGACTCTATGGAAAGGAATAGGCATGGGTATGTTCCCATACAACTTCATTTAGGTGCTGGGCCATATTTGGTCTAGAGGCCATACTTTGCTGACCCTAATATAATAAGTCTTACTATGTGACCATTAAAAAGAATCAAATAGAATTATATGTACTGACAAAGATGTCCATCAAGTTGTTTTGTTTTGTTTTGAGACAGAGTCTCGCTCTTGTTGCCCAGGCTGGAGTGCAATAGCGTGATCTCGGTTCACTGCAGACTCTGCCTCCCAGGTTCAAGCGATTTTCCAGACTCAGCCTCCTGAGTAGCTGGGATTACAGTCGTGCGTCACCACACCCAGCTAATTTTTGTATTTTTAGCAGAGATGGGGTTTCACTATATGTTGGCCAGGCTGGTCTCTTAACTCCTGACCTCAAGTGATCCGTCCACCTCAGCCTCCCAAAGTGCTGGGATTACAGGCATGAGCCACTGCACCTGACCCCATCAGGCTATTTAAAAAAAAAAAAAAAAAAAAAAAAA
>NW_016810852.1:375404-391484 GCF_001698545.2 Rhinopithecus bieti
AAAAAAAAAAAAAAAAAAAAGGATATATAGCAGGGCATGGTGGCTCACGCCTGTAATCCTAACACTTTGGGAGGCTGAGGTGGGCAGATCACCTGAGGTTAGGAGTTCAAGACCAGCCTGGCCAACATGGTGAAACCCCATCTCTACTATAAATACAGAAAATTAGCTGGGCTTGGTGGAGGACGCCTGTAATCCCACCTACTCAGGAGGCTGAGGCAGGAGAATTGCTTGAACCCAGGAGGCAGAGATTGCAGTAAGCCAGGATCGTGCCACTTCACTCCAGCCTGGGCAACAGAGTGAGACTCTGTCTCACAAAAAAAAAAAAAAAAAAAAAAAAAAAAAAAAAAAAAGGGTGGCTGTGGTGGCTCACGCCTGTAATCCCAATACTTTAGGAGGCTGAGGTGGACAGATCACCTGATGTCAGGAGTTCAAGACCAACCTGACTGGTGGAACCCCATCTCTACTAAAAATACAAAATTAGCTTGGTGTGGTGGTGCATGCCTGTAATCCCAGCTATTCAAGAGGCTGAGGCAGGAGAATCGCTTGAACCCAGGAGGTGGAGGTTGCAGTGAGCCAAGATCATGCTATTACACTCCAGCCTGGGTGACAGAGCAAGACTCTGGCTTAAAAAAAAAAAAAAAAGAATATATAGGCCGAGCATGGTGGCTCACACCTATAATCTCATTACTTTGGGAGGCCAAGGTGAGAGGATCGCATGAGCTCAGGAGTTTGTGACCAGCCTGGGCAACATAGTGGAGTTTGTGACCAGCCTGGGCAACATAGTGAGACCTTGTCTCTACTAACATCAAAAACAAAATCAAACAAAACAAAACAGAACAAAAAGAATATATATATATATGTACATTTGTTGGAGGGGGAGGAGAAGGGGTCAGAGTTACACTCACACGCAGACACTTGTGTTTCTATAGGCTGACAGGACACATATCTAAACTGCGAGCAGTAGTCACGCCAATTTGGGGCACATAGGCACTTTTTCTTACCTTATTGTTTGAATGTTGTACAATGAGAGAGCTTGGTTTTTGGAATAATTAAATGTAATTGAATTGAGATTTGTTTTGCTTTGTTTTTTTGAGACAGGATCTCACTCTGTTGCCCAAGCTAGAGTGCAGTGGTGAGATCATGGCTTACTGTAGGTTCAACTTCCTGAGCTCAAACAGTCCTCCTGCCTCAGCCTCCCGAGTAGCTGGGACTAAAGTTGCATGCCACCATGTCTGGCTAATTTTTTGATTTTTTTTTTTTTTTTTGGTAGTGATGGGGTCTTACTATGTTGCCCAGGCTGGTCTCAAATTCCTGGAGAACTGGGCTCAACCAGTCCTCCTGCCTTGGACTCCCAAAGAGCTAGGATTACAGGCATGAGCCATCACTCCTGACTGGGATTTGTTTTTAAAGTGCCAAAGAGCTTTACTAGTCTCAATAGTAATGTACATAAACTTGTATTCTATGTAAAATATAACAACTTCACAATCATAATAACCATACAGTCATCATTAGCACAGTGCCTCTCTAACCCACAACCTCTACGGTTATAAATGGGAGTTCAGACAGATCCATGGACACAGGGGAGGTTTGGTTGAGGAGCCAGATCAGAGTCTTGGTTGGAAACACATGTGGCTGTATCTGGAACCAGGGTCTGAGGCAAGCTGGGGACAGAGGGACCTCACTTCCAGCCTTCTCTATTAGCAACCCTCTCACATAGAGCTATTTCCAGGTCTAAAGGGTCTCAAAAATGTTCCAACAGCTTCTAGCTTCCTGGTCATTAGCTACATTTTCACCTACTGGGAGCCTTAATTCCGCATTTGCTAAAGGCCCACCGCGGGCCGGGCCCTGGTGCCAGCAGAGGAGGTCTGCACCCTCACAGCTGTGCAGAGAGGTGAAGCTCACAGCCCTGGAATACGTGCACCACGGAGGTGAGTGCAAGTGGGAGGGGACTTTGTGGAACAAGTCACATCTGAGTCACTCTGAAGTATGAATAGGAGTCCACCTCATCAACCAAGGCAGGGCAGGAAATTGCAGGCAGACAGTAGTGCAAGGATGAAGGTCCAGAGACAGAAATACTTTTGAAGGCACCATATGAAGTTTATGAACAGAGGTGGAACTGAGATGCCACAGATCAGAAAGGGGAACCAGCAGAAGGTAGCCAGCAGGGAAGACAGGAAGTCAAATTTGAGCTTTAGAGAGATTTTTCTGATGGTAGGGGAGGAGAATGTGTGGGTAGAGCAGTTGCTGGCCTCTTGTCCATGTAAGAAGTAATATGGGCCTAGACTTGGAGCACAAGTGATTCAGACCTTGCTTGCCTCGCCTCTGAGCCATGCTCAAAGCTGCCCTACCAGCCTGCTGTGTCCTCTCCTCTCCTCTCCTATACTCTTGGTGTGCCAGCTCTCCTTTAGTCTTCAAACTTAAAGCTTGGGCGTCACCCCCATCAAGAAAAGTCTATTGACTGGATGTGGTGGCTCATGCCTGTAATCCCAGCTACTCAGGAGGCTGAGGCAGGGGGATCTCTTGAGCCCTGGGGTCCAAGGTTGCAGTGAACTATGATCACACCACTGCACTCTAGCCTGGGTGACAGAGGAAGACCCTGTCTCAAACAAAACAAAACAAAACAAAACAAAAAACCCCAAAAAACTCCACTGATGTCCCCACCCCATTCCCCACCATTCCTGAGCTTGGTCAGGGACCCTGCCCTGGGCTCTGCGATGCTCTGTGTATTTCTTTTTCTTTTTTTTTTTTTGAGACAGAGTCTCGCTGTGTCATTTAGGCTGGAGTGCAGTAGCGCGATCTTGGCTCACTGCAATCTCCACCTTCCAAGTTCAAGTGATCCTCCTGCCTTAGCCTCCTGAGTAGCTGGGATTACAGGCATGTGCCACCACACCTGGCTAATTTTCTATTTTTAGTAGAGACGGGGTTTCACCATGTTGGTCAGGCTGGTCTTGAACCCCTGACCTCATGATCTGCCCGCCTCGGCCTCCCAAAGTGCTGGGATTACAGGCGTGAGCCACCAAGCCTGGCAGCTCTGTGCATTTCTCTCTGTGTGAATCCCATTGCTTTATGATTGTGTTGTGGTTTTTGTTTTACCACTACCTTGTGATTTTCCTACCAGGTCTCATTCGTTTTTCTGACTCCAATGCCTATCACAAAGTCTGGCACAGAGAAGGTTAGAGCAAATAATCTGTGATTGAATGAGTAAATGATGAATGAAAAGTGAAGATGGGAGATGAGAGAGGTATTTGGGGGTGGAATCAGGATACCTTGGCAAGTGATTGGCAGGGATAGTGCAGAGGGTGGGTGGTGAGAGGGTGGCATCGAAGATGACTCCAGGTTTTCTTGTTTGGGAGTAGGGAGCTCTGAGCTGTTTTTATTCATAATACTTCTGCCATCACATATGTGAGTTTTTTCTTATACTGACCAATTATTCAACTCTCCACATGACCAACTGGGTATCCAACAAATCAATTCCATTCTGGCATTATCTACCTAGAATTAGTGCCAATGCCACCAGTTAAACAGCTCCATCACACAAGATTGCCCTGATTTCGGATGTCGGTTACTGGTACCAGGTTACCATCTGTATTTCTGATCAACCAGCTATGTAAGTCCTAGGTTCCCACTACCCCCCTTCATGTTCAATAATTTGCCAGAATGGCTCACAGAACTCTGGGAAACACTTTCGTTAGGCTTACCACTTCATGATAAAGCACATATGCTCAGAGACAGCCAGGTGGAAGCATAGGGCATGGTATTGGAGGGGCACACAGAGCTTCTATGTCTCCTCTGGGCACACTGCCCTCCTAGCACTTCAGTGTGTTCACCAACCCGGAAGCTCCCCAAATCTCATCATTTAGGGGTTTTTATGGAGGTTTCATTACACAGGCACGATTGATGAAATCAGTGACCAATGGTGATTGACTCAGTAGCCAGCCCCTTTTCCCTCCTGGAGGTTGGGGGATGAGCTGAAAGTTCTAATTCTGTCATGCCTTGGTCTCTCTGGTGACCAGTCCCCATCCTCAAGCTATGTCAGGGACCCTCCCAGCCACCAGGCACTTCATTAGCACACAAAAGACATCATTCCGGAGATTCCAAGGGTTATAGGAGCCATGTGCCAAGACTGAGGACAAAGACAGAATACATATTTACCACAGGAGGTGCTGGTGCCATTAGCCAAGGCAGGAGATACGAGAAGAGGAGCAGATGCGGGTGTGGTGACTCATGCCTGTAATCCCAGCACTTTGGAAGGCCGAGGTGGGTGGATCACCTGAGGCTGGGAGTTCAAGACCGGCCTGACCAACATGGAGAAACCCTGTCTCTACTAAAATTAGCTGGGCATTGTGCATGACTATAGTCCCAGCTACTCAGGAGGCTGAGGCACTAGAATTGCTTGAACCCGGGAGGTTGTGGTGAGCTGAGATCAGGCCATTGCACTCCAGCCTGGGCAACAAAAGTGAAACTCCGTCTCAGAAAAAGAATAAAAAAAAAGAGAAGAGGAGCAGACATGGGAAGGAAGATTGTTTCAGTTATCTATTGTGTCGGTGACACAAACAACAACAATTTATTTATTTATTTATTTATTTTTTAATTTATTTATTGAGACAGAGTCTTGCTCTGTCACCCAGGCTGAATTGCACAGGTGTGATTTCGGCTTACTGTAACCTCCTCCTCCCAGGTTCAAGTGATTCTCCTGCCTCAGCCTCCCGAGTAGCTGGGATTAGAGGTACGTGCCACCAAGCCCAGCTACTTTTTCATATTTTTAGTAGAGACAAGCTTTCACCATGTTAGCCAGGCTGGTCTCGAACTCCTGACCTGAGGTGATTCACCCGTCTTAGCCTCCCAAAGTGCTGGGATTACAGGCGTGAGCCACCGCACCCAGCCTTTAACAATCATTTATTATGTCTCCTGGTAATACAGGGTGACTGGGACATTCATTCCCACTCCTGGACCGAGTTGACAACCCCAGCGTGGCTTGGCTTCTGACTGACCCATTTCCTGTTGTGGGAAGTCAGGGACCCTGAACAGAGAGACTAGCTGAAACCATGGCAGAAGAACATAAATTGTGAAGATTTCATGGACATTTATTAGTTCCCCAAATTAATACTTTTATAATTTCTTATGCCTGTCTTTACTGCAGTCTCTGAACATAAATTGTGAAGATTTCATGGACACTTATCACTTCCCCAATCAATATCCTTGTGATTTCCTATGCCCGTCTTTACTTTAATCTCTTAATCCCGTCATCTTTGTAAGCTGAGGAGGATGTATGTCGCCTCAGGACCCTGTGATGATTGTGTTAACTGCACAAATTGTTTGTAGAGCATGTGTGTTTGAACAATATGAAATCTGGGCACCTTGAAAAGAGAACAGGATAACAGCAATCTTCAGGAAACAAGGGAGAGAAGACTTTGGAGTATGACTGCCAGTGAGCCAGACGGAACAGAGCCGTATTTCTGTTCTTTCAAAGGCAAATAGGAGAACTATTGCTGAATTCTTTTTCTCGGCAAGAAACATCCCTGAGAAAGAGAATGTGCCCCTGAGGGTAGGCCTCTGAATGGCCCCCGTGGGAGCAACGTCTTTTACGGTCGAAGCCGAAGGGGTGAAATAAGCCCCCGTCTCCTGTAGTGCTCCCAGGCTTATTAGGATGAGAAAATTCCCACCTAATAAATTGTGGTCATACAGGTTGTCTGCTCTCAAACCCTGTCTCCTATCCCAGCACTTTGGGAGGCCAAGACGGGTGGATCACGAGGTCAGAAGATTGAGACCATCCTGGCTAACACGGTGAAACCCCGTCTCTACTAAAAAATACAAAACACTAGCCGGGCGAGGTGGCGGGCGCCTGTAGTCCCAGCTACTCGGGAGGCTGAGGTAGGAGAATGGCATAAACCCGGGAGGCGGAGCTTGCAGTGAGCTGAGATCCGGCCACTGCACTCCAGCCTGGGCGACAGAGCGAGACTCCGTCTCAAAAAAAAAAAAACAAAAAAAAAAACCCTGTCTCCTGATAAGATGTTATCAATGACAGTACGTGCCCGAAACTTCATTAGCAATTTTAATTTCACCCCATCCTGTGGTCCTGTGATCTCACCCTGCCTCCACTTGCTTTGTGATATTTTATTACCTTGTGAAGTATGTGATCTCTGTGACCCACACCGTATTCATGCGCTCCCTCCCCTTTTGAAAACGCTAATAAAAACTTGCTGGTTTTACGGCTCAGAGAGCATCACGGAACCTGCCGACATGTGATGTCTTCCCTGGACACCCAGCTTTAAAATTTCTCGTTTGTACTCTTTCCCTTTATTTCTCAAACCAGCTGAGACACTTAGGGAAATAGAAAAGAACCCATGTTAACCATCGGGGGCAGGTTCCCCTGATAATTTCCCATTCTCTCCCATGTGTTTATATGCCTGTTGTATCTCAGTGGAGGCAGAATGCCTTTTATTGACCTTATTTCTCCCATGTAGCTAGGGATCTTTCCTCTCAGTCTTCATGAGGGCCCTCTTACCTGTACGCAGACCCATAGCTCAGGCCTTCAGCAGCTTTGTGAAATAAAATTTGTCATGTGACTGATCTTCTATACTCAAAGGGACCAGAGAATATATTCTAGAGCTCTTTCTCACATGTCAATGAAAGCCTCACTTTAGGCATGACTGGATCTAGGGATGTAAATCTGGCAAGGCCCTTGATTTCACTCCCTGATGATTCAGTCTCACTTCCTGTCTCTCAGCTCTATTCTTGGGGGGTTCTCTGTGTGGTGGCAAAAATTGGTGATAGTAGGCCAGGTGCAGTGGCTCATGCCTGTAATCCCAGCACTTTGGGAAGCCAAGACAGGCAGATCACTTGAGGTCAGCAGTTCAAGACCAGTCTGGCCAAAGTGGTGAAGCCTCATCTCTACTAAAAATACAAAAATTAGCCAGGCGTGGTGATGGATGCTTGTAATCCCAGCTACTCAGGAGGCTGAGGCACCAGAATCGCTTGAGCCTGGGAGGCAGAAGTTGCAGTCAGCCGAGATCACACCACTGCACTCAAGCCTGGGCAACAAAGCGAGACTCTATCTAAAACAACAACAACAAAAAATGGTAATAGTAACTCCAACTCATTCCTTTCCAGATCAAGTCAAGCCAAAAAGGGCAAGCCTTTTATCAACAGGTGCCTGCAACAGTGCTGAGAGTCACTCTGATGAGGCCAGTAGGGTCATTTTTTGGCCCCTGAATAGAGCTCTGCAGTCAGGAGCCTGCGGCAGGGTCTTGTACTGGAGAAAGAGGGGTGTGGAACAAGCAACAAGTATTCACTATAAAGGGCAATGCTCTGAAATCCCTCCCCCATGCAGACGGAACTCAGACCACCAGTCAAGTACCTGGCACATTGTAGCCCTCGAGAAATACTTCTGCTTCTGAAAAGATGGCACCACAGAGCCATGACCTAGGATTCTGAGACAGAAGCTGTGTCCTGGCCTTGTGGCCAGTGTGGGCCCAGTGAGCAGAAAATACCTGCTGGCTGAGTCAGGATACTCTACATGCTTACAGGGCACAGACCCTTTTTGTTTTAGATGTTTAATTACTAGTCTTTCTAGGGAAATATAGGTGAGAAGACAAAAACACATGGGGAAGTTGCAGAGTCATGAAATCTCTTAAGGTGATTATAGCCTTAGTCCTTACAGTATATAGTTTCCAGTTGTTTTCCTAAGATTGAACCTAGAAGCCCAATTTATCATTTTTTTTTCTTGAGATGGAGTCTCAATCTGTGGCCCAGGCTGGAGTGCAGTGGCGTGATCTCGGCTCACTGCAACCTCCACCTGCTGGGTTCCAGTGATTCTCCTGTCTCAGCCTCCCAAGTAGCTAGGATCACAGGCACACACCACCACAATTGGCTAATTTTTGTATTTTTAGTAAAGACGGGATTTTGCCATGTTGGCCAGGCTGGTCTTGAACTCCTGACTTCAGATGATTGTCTCAACTTGGCCTCCCAAAGTGCTAGGATTACTGGCGTGAGCCACCACGCCTAGCCCAATTTATTAATTTTTTCACTCATCTAATGAACACTTATTGATCATCTAAGAGCTCTGGGCCAGACGCTAAAGGTATAAAGGTGAATAAGGCCTAATCTTTTGTTTTGTTTTGTTTTCTTGAGACAGGGTCTCCCTCTGTCACCCAGGCTGGAGTGCAGTGGTACGATCTTGGCTCACTGCAACCCTGGTCTCCTGGGCTCAAGTGATCCTCCTGCCTCAGCCTTCCGAGTAGTTGGCACTAGAGGTGAGAGTCACCACGCCTGACTAATTTTTATATTTTTTGTAGAGATGGGGTTTTGCCATGTTGCCCAGGCTGGTTTCCAACTCCTGAGCCCAAGCAATCCGCCCACCTTGGCCTTCTAAAGTGTTGGGATTACAGCGTGAGCCATCACACTGGCCAATAAGGCCAAATCTTAGCTCCTGAGAAGTTCACAGCCAGAGTGGGGAGACTGACTAAACAAATGACCATGGTGCATTTCATAACTTCAGATAAAAAAGGTATACAGGAAGAGCTTTGGAAGGCGAGAGCTGCCCCTTCCTCCAGGGACTCACTCACCTGTGGGCTCTGTGGAAGCCCTCTGAAAAGCAGATTCTCAGCACAGTGAGCTTGAAGTCGTCTCCATTCAAACCTGGAGCACTGCCCTGTATTGCAAATGGGAGGGTAAAGTTGGTGTACATTTTATGGAGGGCAATTTGGCAATAACTAACAAAATTTCACCACCATTTTCTCTTCTAGGACTGCTTCTTTCCGTGCATGTGTATGAAATTACATTTGTATAAGGTTTTGCATGGCAGCACTGTTGGTAATAACTAAGACTGGAAGTAACTTCTGTGCTCAACATAAATAACAACGATGGTGCAACTGCACAGAGTAATACTATGCAACTATAAAAAAAAGAGGAACCTCTTTAGGTACTGATCTGGATCATTCCAGGATATCCTGAGATATGAAAAAGCATGTATCTGAACCCTATTATATTAATAATATGCTGCCTTTCATAGGAAAAAAAGGTAAAAAGTATATATATGCATACACACTCATATAATTTGTATATGTATAAACTAGCTCTGGAAGGAAACAAAAGAAACCAGTAGATCCTTTGGGGAAGGGAACTGGGTGTCCCAGAGTGGGAAACTCCACTGTGTGTTCTTTTTACCGTTGGAATTTTGAACTTACTATGTTTTATTTATTTATTTATTTATTTATTATTTTTTGAGGCAGAGTCTCACTCTGTTGCCTAGGCTGGAGTGCAGTGGGCATGATCTGGGCTAACTGCAACCTCCACCTCCTGGGTTCAAGTGATTCTTATGCCTCAGCCTCCCGAGTAGCTGGGATTATAGGTGCTCAGCTAATTTTTCTATTTTTAGTAGACAGTGGGGTTTCACCATGTTGCACAGGCTGGGATTACAGTCATGCGCCACCACACCCTGCTAATTTTTGTATTCTTAGTAGAAACAGGGTTTCACCATGTTGGCCAGGCTGGTCTCAAACTCCTAACTTCAAGTGATCCGCCCACCTCGGCCTCCCAAAGTGCTGAGATTACAGGCATGAGCCACTGTGCCTGGCCTGACTTTTTAAAGAGCCCCCTCCCCCAGTCTCCCTAGCTGAGATTGGGGGGTGAGGGCAATTTGCATCTCAGGGAAGGTATGCTGATCTCATTTCATCCCAATGATCCTTTGTCTCCTCCACCAGAAAGCCCATCTTTGGTCATTTCTTTCTTCACCTTGACTTGGCATAAACTTTTACTGTTATCAACAACTGCTTAGCCTAATATTAACTTTCATTTCCCTTGTCCTCCCCACAAAAGGGGAGGAGAAGTTTTTGCTTTCATGAACTCCTGGTTCGGTCAGGGTAAGTTTCTGGATTTCAGTTTTGGCTCTAGCGGCTGCCAGCTGAGTGGACACTCCACCATCTCAGTCTTTATTGCTTGCCAATTGTAGCTGCTTTTGGCAAAGTTTGTTAAGCTCAGGGCCTGTTCCAATTGTCAGCTCTTCCTCCTCTGGTGGGGAAAGTCCCCTTTAAAGCCACGTGCTTAAAACTGAAACCTGCAGGCCATCACAAAGGCTGGGCCGCCACACCCATCTCAGCTCCACCAACTGCAGGCTCCCAAGTACCTCTTACACCCTCACTGATGGCCTCCCTTGGAGGAAGTTCAAGGCCAAGATGGCTTGAGAAACCCACTCTTGGCAGTTTCTAAATCTAGATTAATTTTCCCTCCAGAAAGGAAATTTTGTTCGTTGCAACCTGGTTGCTGCCGTGTGACCAGGCTTGGCCAGTCCAGATCTTCCCCTAGGTAGAAGGATCTGGATAGACTGATGGCAGATGAATAGAGACTGTTCTCAGCAGCCACGGCAGTGGACTGCAGACTGCAACCTTAAGTAACCGCCCCCCACCACTACCCTCATCCCCTTCACTTTAACCACCACCCTTTCACATCACCGCCACCATAATCACTACCCCCACTGTCACACCAAGGTCACCTTACAACTCCATTTGTCTAGCAGAGACTTCACTGAAAGATTGGGGTAACTAAATAACTGCAGAGGATGAACATGGTCACGTATCTGTGTAGCTAAAGGAATAGTCCCAGTGCATCCCATGGATCCGAGGGAGGCCTAAGGAGCTCTACCAGGAACATCCCTTCTCTGCAGACCTGCTGGTGTGTCCACAGCTTGGCAAACTAGAAAACTGTGTGGACACGGCCTGGTGCGGTGGCTCATGCCTGTAATCCCAGCACTTTGGGAGGCCAAGGTGGGTGGATCACCTGAGGTCAGGAGTTTGAGACCAGCCTGGCCAACACAGTGAAACCCCATCTCTACTAAAAATGCAAAAATTTGCTGGGCATGGTGGTGGGCATCCCAGCTACTCGGGAGGCTGAGGCAAAAGAATTTCTTGAACCCAGGAGGAGGAGGTTACAGTGAGCTGAGATTGTGCCATTGTACTCCAGCCTGGGTGACAAGAGCGAAATTCCATCTCAAAAAAAAAAAAAAAGAAAGAAAAAAATAACTGTATGGACTCTGACACTGTAGCATAAATGTACTCTAACATGCGTGGGAACTTGTTTCTAACTTAGCATGTAGCGTGACGAACTGAAAAATAAGGTCTGTTATACCATGTAAGGGTTCAGTTAAAGTCTTACCTCAGGATGTTTCTCCTCTGGTTTCACTTTTTAAATGAATAATAAATCACACATGTGTCATCTTTATACGAAACTCCAGGATAGAGTTTTACTCTTTTTTTTTTCTCGTCTTATGTCAAAAAGAGTTACACTTCTTTAGATTCAGGAGTGTGCCTTTTTTTTTTCTTTGAGACAGGGTCTCATTCTGTCTCCCAGACTGGAGTGCAGTGGTAGGACCACAGCTCATGTGGCCTCAACCTCCTAGGTTCAAGGCATCCTCCCACTTCAGCCTCCTGAGTAGCTGACCACAGGCGTGTGCCACCACACCCTGCTAATTTTTAAAATGTTTTGTAGAGGTGGGGTCTTACTGTGTTGCCCAAGCTGGTCTTGAATTCTTGGACTCTCACGTGGACCTCCCAAAGTGCTGGGAGACAAATAGAGACTGTTCTCTTTTTACAGTTTTTTATAAAGGCCAAGAGTTTGCCTTTATCTCATAGATACTGTAAACTGCATAACTAATCGGATTTCCCTTTTCACACAGGCTGCTAGGAAACTTTGAGTCAAATATACGGCCCAGCTCTGGCAAGCATTGAGCATTGAATTCTTTAAGCTTTGAATTTTTTTTTCTTCCTTTTTTTTTTTTTTTTGAGATGGAGTTTTGCTCTTGTTGCCCAGGCTGGAGTGCAGTGGTGTGATCTTGGCTCACTGTACAGCCTTCTCCTCCTGGGTNATGGAGTTTTGCTCTTGTTGCCCAGGCTGGAGTGCAGTGGTGTGATCTTGGCTCACTGTACAGCCTTCTCCTCCTGGGTTCAAGCAATTCTCCTACCTCAGCCTCCCGAGTGGCTGGGACTACAGGCACACGCCACTGTGCCCAGCTAATTTTTGTATTTTTAGTAGAGACGGGGTTTCACCATGTTGGCCAGGCTGGTCTTGAACTCCTGACCTTGTGATCTGCCCGCCTGGGCCTCCCAAAGTGCTGGGATTACAGGTGTGAGCCACCACGCCCAGCCTAAGCTCTGAATTTGTAATCCCTATTCCTGGCTTGACTTTTTCTCTACTTTTGCCTCAGTTTTTTTTTTTTTTTTTTTAAACTGAGTCTCGCTCTGTTGCCCAGGCTGGAGTGCAATGGTGCAATCTTGGCTGCAACCTCTGCCTCCCAGGTTCAAGTGATTCTTCTGCTGTGGCCTCCTGAGTAGCTAGGATTACAGGCATGCACCACCACCCCTGGCTAATTTTTGTATTTTTGTAGAGATGGGGTTTTGCCCAGACTGGTCTCAAACTCCTGAGCTTGAGCAATCCACCTGCATTGGCCTCCCAAAATGCTGGGATTACAGGTGTGAGCCACCACACCTGGCTCGTTATCTTCTATAAGTTTCATAGTTTTCCATTTTCCATTTAGGTGTCTGATCCATTTTGAGTTAATTTTTGTGAAAGGTGTAAGGCCTGTGTTTATTTTTTTATTTATTTTTTATTTTTATTTTTTTGAGACGGAGTCTCGCTCTGTCACCCAGGCTGGAGTGCAGTGGCCGGATCTCAGCTCACTGCAAGCTCCGCCTTCGGGTTTAGCCATTCTCCTGCCTCAGCCTCCTGAGTAGCTGGGACTACAGGCGCCCGCCACCTCGCCCGGCTAGTTTTTTGTATTTTTTAGTAGAGACGGGGTTTCACCGGGTTAGCTAGGATGGTCTTGATCTCCTGACCTTGTGATCTGCCCGTCTCGGCCTCCCAAAGTGCTGGGATTACAGGCTTGAGCCACCGCGCCAGGCCAAGGCTTGTGTTTAGATTCCTTTTTTTTTTTTTTTTTTTTAAGTTGAGATGGAGTTTCAGTCTTGTCACCCAGGCTGAAGTGCCACTCTTGTCATCCAGGCTGGAGTGCCACTCTTGTCACCCAGGCTGGAGTGCAATGGTATGTTTTCAGCTCACCCCAACCTCTGCCTCTTGGGTTCAAGCGATTCTCCTGCCTCAGCCTCCTGAGTAGCTGGGATTACAGGCATGCGCCATCACACCTGGCTAATTTTGCATTTTTAGTAGAGATGGTGTTTCTCCATGTTGGTCAGGCTGGTCTCGAACTCCTAACCTCAGGCGATCCGCCCGCCTCAGCCTCCCAAAGTGCTGGGATTACAGGCGTGAGCCCCTGCGCCCGACCTAGATTCTTTTTTTTTTTTTTTGCCTATATACATCTAATTGTTCCCAACTCTTTGTTGAAAAGACTGTCTTTTCTCCAACGTATTGTCGTTGCTCCTTTGTCAAGGATCAGATAGCTGTATTTGTGTATGTCTATTTCAAGGCTCTGTATTCTGTTCCATTAATTTATTTGTCTATTCTTTTGCAAATTCCATACTGCCTTGATTATTGTAGCTTTATAGTAAGTCTTGAAATTGAATAGACATCTAACTCTGTTCTTTCTCTTTCAATATTGTGTTGGTTATTCTGGGTTTTTTGCCTTTCCATATAAACTTTAGAATCAGTTTGTAGATATCCACAAAATAACTTGCTAGCATTTTTTTTTTTTTTTAATTGGGATGGCCTTGAATCTATAGATCAGGTTGGGCAGAACTGTCATTTTAATAATATTGAAATTTCTCATTCATGAACATGGAATATCTCTCCTTTTATTTTTATTAGGTTTATTCCAAAGTATTTCTTTCTTTCTTCTTTCTATTTTGGTGCTAATATAAATGGTATTGTGTTTTAAGTTTCAAACTGTGACCAGGCGCTGTGGCTCACCCCTGTAATCCCAGCACTTTGGGAGGCTGGGGTGGGCAGATCACCTGAGGTCACAAGTTCGAGACCAGCCTGGCCAACATGGTGAAACCCCATCTTTACTAAAAATACAAAAAATTAGCTGGGTGTGGCGGTGGGCACCTGTAGTCCCAGTTACTTGGAGGCTGAGGCATGAGAATCGCTTGAACCCAGGAGGTGGAGGTTGCATTGAGCTGAGATTAGGCTACTGTGCTCCAGCATGGGTGACAGAGTGAGACTCTGTCTCAAAAAATAAATAAATAAAAAATAAAAATAAATTTCAAATTGCAATGGTTCATGCTAGTGTATAGGAAAGTAATTGACTGTTGCATATTGGCCCTGCAACTAATGGATTCTGCAGCCTTGCTATAAGGCTTATTAGCATTAGGAGGATCTTGTTGAGTTTTTTGGGCACAGAGACATTAATGCCGTCTGTGAGGAATGACAGGGTTTTTTTTTCCTTACCAATGCTTATACCTACCCCCTACTATTTCTTCTTCTTCTTTTTTATTTTTATTTTTTATTTTAGATAGGGTCTTGCTCTGTCACCCAGGCTGTAGTGCAGTGGCATGATCATGGCTCACTGCAGCCTTGATTTCCTGGCATCAGGTAATCCTCCCACTTCTGCCTTTCCAGTAGCTGAGACTATAGGTGCACACCATTATGCCCAGCTAATGTTTCTTTTCTTTTCTTTCCTTTCTCTTTTTTTTTTTTTTTTTTTTTTTTTTTGAGTCACAGTCTTGCTCTGTTGCCCAGGCTGGAGTGCAGTGGCTTGATCTCACTGCAACCTCTGCTTCCCAGGTTCAAGCGATCCTCCCACATCAGCCTCCCAAGTAGCTGGGACTACAGGTGCACACCACCATGCCCAGATCATTTTCTTTTCTCATAGAGACAGGGTCTCACTATGTTGCCCTGGCTGTTTTGAACTCAGGAGATCCTCCCACCTCAACCTCCCAAAGTGCTGGGATGAAAGGCATGAACCACTGCACCTGGCCTTTAAAATTTTTTTGTCTTCTTATTTTATTGCGTAAGTTAGGATTTTCAATGTGATGTTTAATAGGAGTGATGAGAGTGGATGTAATTTTCTTGTTCTTGAATTTAGGGGGAAAGCATGTAGTTTGTTACCACTATGTATGATGTGAACTGTGGTTTTTTGATAGATTTTATCAACTTGAGGAAGTTTCCCACTATTCCTAGTTTGCTGAGAGTGGGTGTTCATTTATCATGAATGAATGTTGGGTTTTATCAAATGCATTTTTCTGCATCAGTTGATATGATGCTATGATTTTTCTTTTTTATTCTGTTGATGTGATGAATTACATTAATTTATTTTGAATGTTCAACCAGCCTTGCATACCTGGAGTAAATCCCACTTAGTCATGGTGTATAATTCTTTTTATACATTGTTGAATTTGATTTTCTAATGTTTTATTGAGGATTTTTGCATCTATGTTCATGAGAGATATTGATCTCTAGTTTTCCTTTCTTATAATGCCTTTATCTGGTTTTGGTATTAGGGTAAGGCTGGCCCCATTCAATGAGTCAGGAAGTTGCTCTAAAATGTGCACCTGGGATTTGTCTTAATTAGGTGTGGTAAGTTGACAGACATACAGGCAACTGTCTTTGAAAGAATAACTTATTATTTGTGTTTCCCAGGAGAAGGGGGCATGCGATAGAGGGCCACATGGGGAATTACCAAAGTAGGTCAAGAGGTAGAGTGGGCCAGGGGACAGCCTGGCCCAGTGCCTACGTTGTGTTTTCCATGGGAAAGGCAAGGCAGGGCAAAGGAAACATTTTAGGATTAGCCGGTTAGAAGAATTCCAGTGGGCTTTGGGGCATAGAGGCTGTCCCTAGTTGTCTGGTACCGGACCCTGGGTTGATTTAGGGAAAAGAAAATATTGTCTTGATGTCTGAGAATTAGATACAAAGGGTGGTTCAGGGTATGGACTCTGGATTGCAGGACAGGTGTTAAATAACTTTGGCCATTAGTTTGGCCCTGTGACTAATGGATGTGAAACAGATAAATATAGACTGTAAGAAAACACAAAACAGAAGTGTTGTCTCTGCTTCTATTTTCTGGAAAAGATGAGAGGGAACTGATACTATTAAGAACACGTTTGTTAGACTTCACCACTGAAACTCTCTGGGCTTGGTGTTTTTTTTCATGGAAAGTTGTTATTTATTGATCCAATTTTTTTTTTTTTTTTTTTTTTT
>NW_016810852.1:394180-408039 GCF_001698545.2 Rhinopithecus bieti
AGCTGAGGTCTCACTATATTGCCCAGGCTGGTCTGAAACTCCTGGGCTCAAGTGATCCTCCCACCTTTGCCTCCCAAAGAGTTGGGATTATAGGTATGAGCCAACATGCCCGAAAAAATTTTATTTTATTTTATTTTATTTTATTTTATTTTATTTTATTTTATTTTATTTTAAAGGGAGTATTGCCCTGTAGCCCAGGTTGGAATGCCTGGAGTGCAGTGGCACAATCTCGGCTTACTGCAACCTCCGCCTCCTGGATTCAAGCAATTCTCCCTGCCTCAGCCTCCCGAGTAGCTATGATTACAGGCATGCGCTACCATGCCCAGCTAATTTTTGTATATTTAGTAGAGACGTGGTTTCACCATGTTGGCCAGGCTGGTCTCGAACTCCTGCCCTCGGGTGATTCACCCACCTCGGCCTCCCAAAGTGCTAGGAGTACAGGTGTGAGCCACCGCACCCAGCCATGCCTGACAAATTTTAACAATGTTTAAGTGTATAATTCAGTGGCATCAAGTACACTCACAATGTTGTATAAACATCACTGTTGGACCAGGTGCGGTGGCTCACGCCTGTAATCCCAGCAGTTTGGGAGGCCGAGGTGGGCGGATGACAAGGTCAGGAGTTTGAGACAAGCCTGGCAAACATGGCAACCCCATCTCTACTAAAAAATACAAACATTAGCAGGGTGTGGTGACAGGCACCTGTAGCTCCAGCTACTTGGGAGGCTGAGGCAGAAGAATTGCTTGAACCCGGGAGGCGGAGGTTGCAGTGAGCCGAGATAGGCCACTGCACTCCAGCCTGGGTGACAGGGCAAGACTCCATCTCCAAAAAAAAAAAAAAAAATCGCCCCTCCTTGTCTCTAGATTTTTTCACCATCCCGGAAACTCTACCCATTAAAAAACAACTCCCCATTTTTCCCTTGACTTAGTCCCTGTAAACTCTATACTACTTTCTCTCTCTCTAGTTTGGGCTATTGTAGGCAATGATATAAATGGAATCATACAATATTTGCCCCTTTGTCTGGCTACTTCCACTTGTAAATAACGCTGCAGCACTTCACAAGTGTTACAAGTGGTGCAGGTACCATTTATGCATCCACAATTCCTCCTTCCCATCCTTTATAACATTGCCGTTATTCAGTTCACTTATCCATACGCTATAATTGCCTAATACATTGTTGCTGTTAGAACTTTGATCAGTTATCTACTAGGTTAATTAAGTATAAGAAAAAATATTTCATTTTACCTTCACTTATTTCTTCTTGGATCTCTCTCTGAAGAACTTCTTTTTAGCACTTCTTTTTTGTTGGTCTTTCTGGCCTGGTTTGGCCCTTAGGTATTTAATACTACATTGCTCTCCGAATTGTTTCTGCTTTATTCAAGTCATGGAGCAGTCGGAACAAAATATAAAATATGTTCCAATTCTCTGTTGTCACTCCAGAGATAACCACCAGATGGCGACCGTTCCCACTTCCTAAGGCCTCTTCCGCACTGTAGCCGAGACTCGCACGCAGGGTACCTGCAATCCGCTGATGGCTGCCGACTGCAGGCTGGTGGTTGAGTTCGTCAGTCTCCCCCCAACCCTGCATGTGTTTAGGACTCTGTGTTTAGGCGTCCCCTGTAGGAACCAGGGCAGCAGCCTTTCCTCGGGAGCCTGAGGTCCTCATATAGTGATGATGATGGGGGGCCCGCGGGTGAGAGGGACCGGAGGCTGGCGGCACACCCCTCAGCACTGGCAGGCATGCCATGCAAGGCCGCCCCACTATCCTGCAGGGTCACACACGCACGTCCCTCTGGACCAGGGAAGCTACGCATATGGGTGCAGCTGGGGGTAATTACAGACTGCAGAAGTGGTGGGGTCTGTGGGAGCGCAAGCTCGTCTTGAAGGTATTCACATCCAAAATTGCTTAAGACACTGTGCTGCTGCCCGGCGCAATGGCCATAATCCCAGCATTTTGGGAGGCCTTGGCGGGAGGATCACCTGAGGTCAGGAGTTCGAGACCAGCCTGGCCAACGTGGTGAAACCCCCCCCCCCCCCCACCGTCTCCACTAAAAATACAAAAATTAGCCAGGCATAGTGGCAGGCGCCTGTAGCCCCAGCTATTCGGGAGGTTCAGGCAGGGGAATCGCTTGAACCTGGGAGGCGGAGGTTGCAGTGAGCTGAGATCGAGTTATTACACTCCAGCCTGGGAGTGAGACTCCGTCTCAAAGAAAAAAAAACTGCTGGCCTGAAAATGCACATCTGTAAACTACTTACTACCTTTAAAATGTCTGGCGCGGGATAAAGGCCAAACACGTTAGCAAGGCTCTGGGGACCCTTCACAGCCCTTCCCACCCTCCTTTTCCATGCTGCCTCCAGCCTCTCTCTCCAATGCACTTTATGCTCTGTCCAGACTGAATGTGCCACGCCCCTCCATGCCCTTTATCTAGGGCGTAAGCCCTTTGTCCGAAACGCCCTTTCTCCCCGTCTTTATCTCATTCAAGATCTAGCTGAAGTATGGCCCGGCCTCCCCGGTGAGCTGTGGGTACATCCCAGGCTGGCTGCTGCAGGACCATCGCGCCTCTCAACTCCAAGGAGCACCGTTAGCGCTGGAGCCTGTGAGAATTGCGCCCCCTGGTGTACCTAGAGTTGTGCAACGCGGCTGGGCACGCAGCCGGCGGTCACTGCAACTGAAGTCACTGGGGTCACTCTTCTCTGAGGCCACCTCCACAGCTGGCCACCAGAAGGCACCCTTCACCTTTCTGGGGCCTCCGTATTCATAAGCGAATTGATGACTAGCGAGCCGATTTATGCACCATGGGTGGCACTGTTGGGTCTCAAGCTTGCCTTTCTCTGCCTAGCCCCAGGACCTCCTGAACCCAGTAGAGGCCTACCTTGAAGTGCATTTCTGCCCCTCTCTCCCTGATAGCTGCTCCTGAACACTCTTCAGCCACAATTTCTTCCCAGGTGGACAATATGGGCTCAAGAAATTGCTCCCTGAGTCATCAGATCCTGTCGTGATGCTTAGGCTTACAATACAATATCCCTGCATGTCCTACTTGCCTAGACCTGCCCTGGATCATCAGTCTGTGCCCTCTTGGCTTGGGGAGGCCAAGAATGGGGCCTGCCTGTGTGTGGTCCAGGCAGACAGCCTCCCAGAGAGGTGTCTTAGAGGCTCTGGAAGGCTCCCTCGGCTCCCTGAACCTGTGGGCGGATGGAGAGGATGGGAACAGCTAGTGGCTGAAGGGACATGCATCACGTTCTCAGTAGCGCCTCTAGAATTTCTAAAAAGAAAAGGCTCAGAGGCAGCAATCTGGTTATGTTATGGGTGGAAGATGTCCAGGTTCTTGGCAGTTTGAACAAAGGATTGGACAAAATGCACAAACAAAGCAAGGAAAGAATGAAATAACAAAAGCAAAGATTTATTGGAAACGAAAGTACACTCCACAGGGTGTGAGCAGACCAAGCATAGGATTTTCTGGGGTTTAAATACCCTCTAGAGGTTTCCCATTGGCGACTTGGTGTACACTCTAGGTAAATGAAATAGTGGCCCACTATCAGTCCGATTGGTTGAGAAATTAACCAACCAGGCTGAAGTGAAGAGGCTGAAGTGAAGTTACAAAGATACACTCCTATGCAAATATCTGATTGGTTGCAGAAAGCAACCAGTCAGACATACTTTCAATTTTCCAACGGCCCCACAGAAAAGGTGGGTGGGGTTTGCAAAGGGAGTAGCCTCCAGTCCTTTTGTTACTTAGGTGTGGAAAGTTGGGATTTTCCTTTTGATTTAGTTCCCTGCCTCCAGACCCTGTTTTCTTGCTTCAGTCAGGAGGGGCTGGTCTGGGGATGCAGGGGGCAGCTACGAAAATACCTTGAAACGCTATGTGCCTTGTAAGGATGAAGCGTTTGCAGGTTAACTAAAACAGAAACATTTTCCAGAGATACCTTTATTCGTGTTTATATGAGGATATTGTAAGTGCTTATTTTATTTAAGAGGTTGATGAAGATTATAGTGGGGAAAAGCATCCCTTGGTACAGTTCATGTCCTGGTGACAGGTGTATTCACGAGTAGCGTTGGTAGTAAGGAAACTCTGAAGGATTTTAGCATTTTAGTGGGCTAATCCAGGAAGGAATGGGCTGCACTGGGATTATGTGGGTTGACCCCAGGGGAAGAGAATGAGAGGAAGTGTCAAGACAAAGGGAGAGAGGTTTGGGAAACTGCCCAGGAGTGGGAGGAACCAGAAGCCTGCAGTTTCCTCAAGGACCTGAGACTCTCACCCACTCTCTGTGTTCAGGGAAGTAGCCTTCCCTGTAGGAGCACCGATTTGGTAGATATACTTAATAGTGGGGTGCAGGACCAGATTTAATTTCTTCTTCTTCTTTTTTTAAAAATTTTTTTTAGACAGGGTCTCACTCCATTGCCCAGGTCTGGAGTGCAGTGGCTTGACCTTGGCTCACTGCAACTCCCGCCTCCCAGGTTCAAGCGACTCCCCTGCCTCAGCCTCCTGAGTAGCTGGGATTACAGGCATGCACCACCACACCCAGCTGCTTTTTTGTTTTTGAGATGGAGTCTCACTCTGTCACCTAGGCTGGAGTGTAGTGGTGTGATCTTGGCTCACCACAACCTCCACTTCCCGGGTTCAAGCGATTCTCCTGCCTCAGCCCCCCATTCCGCCTAGTAGCTAGGATTTCAGCCATGTGCCACAATGCTCAGCTAATGTTTGTATTTTTAGTAGAGACAGGTTTTGCCATCTTGGCCAGCCTGGTCTCGAACTCCTGACCTCAGGTGATCCACCCGCCTAGGCTTTCCAAAGTGCTGGGATTACAGGTGTGAGGCACTATGTCTGGCCTGTATTAGTGTATTTCTAATATCAAAGCTCAATCTCTAGAAGGACTGTTATAAATTATTTCCTTTAAATTATAGCCAAGTTGATCATACACAAAATTTTTTATAACTTTTCTTTTTATGAACTTTATCATGATTTACACAGACAATTTACAACACACTTGAACTTTTATTTTGTCCTAAATTTCCCTCTTTCTTAAATAAACAGTCATTTCACTGTAGGACAAAATTTACCATACAAGATTATTTCTCATACAATATTATTCTCTTTTCATCTTTGTTACCAAAATGCATCTTTACATCTGTGACTCTGTTTACATCTCTTTCTCCTATTTACTAGTTTCTTTTAATTTCTTTCATAAATAGCCTTTACATAATATCTGTATTACACAAAATTCTTTTTGTCAAAAAGAATATAACTTTGTCTTTCTTATATTTTTAAAATTTGCATCATTTTATACAGTTAGAATTATGATAACTAAGAATCCTTGCCTTCTCTCCCTCCCGTTCCTCCCTTCTTCTTTTTTTTTTAGAGGGGGTATAGTAAACATGTATTTTATTACACAGACAGGCCTACAGACTTACTTTCTTTTGACACACCCGAGCGGTGCGGCACAGCGGCCAGTGCTCTTGGTGTGCTGGCCTCGGACACGAAGGCCCCAGAAGTGGCGCCAGCTCTATGGCCTGAACTCTTCTTCAGTCGCTCCAGGTCTTCATGGAGCTTGTTGTCCAGACCCATTGGGCTAGGACCTGGCTATATTTTGCGCCGATCCTTTACATCCTTCTGTCTGTTCAAGAACCAGTCTGGGATTCTTGTACTTGGGCGTTGGATTCTGCATAAATGTGGGATCACACGTCACCTCATCTCAGTGCAGTTCTTCCCGCCCTCTTGGTGAGGCTCAAATGTCTGCTTTCCTCACACCTACATGAGCATAATCTTCGGGCCACCTTAATGGCAGTGATTGCAAAGGCTATTTTCCGCCGCCCATCGATGTGGTGGTTGGAAGTACGTCGCAAGAATATGCTGGAACTTCAGGGAGCACTAGAGAGATGGCGGACAGCCACAAGCGCGGCGGCGTGTGAAGCCTCCTTGTGGAAGCCTTTTTTCTGAGACAGGGTCTTACTCTATTGCCCAGGCTGAAGTGCTATGGCATGATCACGGCTCAATGAAGCCTCCAGCTCCTGGGCTCAGGTAATCCTCCTGCCTTAGCCTCCTGAGAAGCTGGGATTACAGGTGCCTGCCACCACGCCCAGCTAATTTTTGTATTTTTAGTAGAGACAAGTTTTCACCATGTTGGCCAGGCTGGGCTCGAACCCCTGACCTCAGATGATCCACCCACCTTGGCCTCCCAAAGTACTGGGATTACAGGTGTGAGCCACCGTGACTGGCCTAAGAATAAACTTATTATGAAGAGTAGACTCATGCAATTATGGACAATGAGGAGTCCCACAATCTGCTTTCTACAAGCTGGAGACCCAGGAAAACCTGGGCTATAATTCAGTCTAGGTCCAGAGACCTGAGAACCAGAGGAAATGATGACATAAATCTCAGTTTGGGGGCGGCAGAAGATAAAAGATGTCCCAGTTCAAGCAATAAGGCTGCATAGACACTGGGGAGGGCAATCTTCTAGGCCCACCAATTCAAATGCAATTCTCATCCAGAAACACCCTCACAAATATACTCAGAAATAACATTTAATCTGGGCCCACTCAAGTTGACCATAAAATTAACCATCACAGGCTCATATCAAGATGAGCATATTTTGGCCGGGTGTGGTGGCTCATGCCTGTAATCCCAGCACTTTGGGAGGCGGAGGCAGGTGGATCACCTGAGGTTGGGAGTTCAAGACCAGCCTAACCAGCATGAAAAAAACCCTGTCTCTACTAAAAATACAAAATTAGCCGGTCTTGGTGGCACATGTCTGTAATCCAGTTATTTGGGAGGCTGAGGCAGGAGAATCACTTGAACTGGGAGGCGGAGGTTGTGGTGAGCCGAGATCGTGCCATTCCACTCCAGCCTGGGCAATAAGAGCAAAACCATCTAATAAATAAATAAATAAATAAAAATAAAGATGAACATATTTTGCTTTTACCAGTTAATGTGCTGCATTATGACAACAGATTTCCTAGTATTGACATTTTATTGCATCCTTGGAATAAACCTTATTTGGCTATGTTTTGTTATTTTAATATACTTTTTGATTAAATTTACTAGTATTTTATTTAGAAGTTTGCAACAATATTCACAGTAGATTTTGTTTTCAGGATCATATTTGCTTTCTAACTGTTTTGGAAGGCGTGTTAGAGTTCTCCAGAGAGAAAGAGCCAGTAGGATATGTGTATATATATATATATAGTTGGCTCCTCATATCTGGGGTTTCTACATCAGTGAATTCAATTAATTGTGGATTGAAAATATCTGGGAGAAAAGCATCTATATTGAATATGTATAGACTTTTTTTTCCTTGTCATTATTTCCTAAACAATGTGGGTTAACAGCTATTTATACAGCCTTTACATTGGTATTATAAATAATCTAGAGGTGATTTAAAGTAGACTGGAGGATGTGCATAGGTTATATGCAAATACTACGCCATTTTATAGCAGAGACTTGACCGTCTCTGGATTTTGCTATCCGCAGGGAGATAAGAATTCCTGTCCTACGGGATATATAACAAAAGAGTTTGTTTTAAGACACTAAGTCTTGGAGTTATTTGGTAATCAGCAATAAGCCAGAACAAAACGTGTTTAAGAATACAGTTTGGCTGGACACAGTGGCCCATGCCTGTAATCCCAGAACTTTGGGAGGCCGAGGCAGGTGGATCACCTGAGGTCAGGAGTTCGAGACCAGCCTGACCAATGCGGTGAAACCCCTTATCTCCTAAAAATATAAAAAATTAGCCAGGCGTGGTGGCGGGCACCTGTAATCCCAGCTACTTGGGAGGCTGAGGCAGGAGAATCGCTTGAACCCAGGAGGCAGAGGTTGCAGTGAACTGAGATCATGCCGTTACACTCCAGCCTCAGTGACAGAAAGAGACTCCATCTCCAAAAAGAAAGAATATGATAGTCCTAACTACTCGGGAAGCTGAGATGGGAGGATAGCTTGAGCCCAACAGTTTAAGGCCAGCCTGGGCAACATAACCTAGAACCCATCCTCCACAGATATGAGGGGTGACTGTATATAGATGTATGAGAGGGGATTTATTAGGGGAATTGGCTCATGAGATTAGGGAGGGTGAAAAGTCCCACGACAGACTGTCTGCAAGCTGGAGACCATGGGACACCACAGTGGGGCTCAGTTCAAGTCCTAAAGTCTCAGAACCAGGGCAGCTGATGGTGTAACTCTCAGTCCAAGGCCAAAGGCCCGGAACCCGGGGGCTACTGATGTAAGACCCAGAGTCCAAAGGCCAGGGAGCCTGCAGTTCTGATGTCCAAGGGCAGAAAAAGGGTGGCCCAGCTTCAGGAGAGAGAAAAAAGCATTTGCCTTTTCTCTGCCTTTTGGTTCTATCTGGGCCCACAGCCAAGGGGATGGTGTCCGCCCACATTGAGGGCAGTTCCTCCTCAGTCAGCCCACCCACTCACATGCCAATCTCCTGTGAAAACACCCTCACAGACACACCTAGAAAGAATGCTTTACCAGGTCTCTAGGTTCTCGACTCCCCACTTTATTCAGTTTTGCTGTCTGCAGTTTCAGTTACTCCTGGTCAACCTTGGTCTGAAAATATGAAATTAAACATTCCAGAAATAAACAATTCATAAGTTTTAAATGGCTCATCGTTCTGAGTAACATGATGAAATCTCATGGCATTCCACTCTGTCCCTCCCAGGATGTGACTCATCCCTTTGTCCAGCATTTCCACGTTGTATACACTACTCACCCGTTAGCTAGTCTCTTAGCAGCCATCTCAGTTAGGAGTGACTGTCACAGCATCACAGTGCTTGTGTTCAACTGTTTAACTTAATTGTTCTATTTTATTATTAGTTATTGTTAGCATCTTACTGTGCCTAATTTATAAATTAAACGTTATCATAGGTGTGTACAGGGTTCAGTAGTATGTGTGGCTTCATACATCCGCTGGGGATCTCGGAACATACCCTCCGTGGATAAGGGGAGACTAGTGTATTACTTAATCAAGTCAAGTTGACAGCTAAAATTAACCATCACAGGAAGCATATGTCCTTTTCTAACTACCGAAACAAATTTTGAGGTATTGAAGTTATTGCTTTCTTGCAGCTTTGAAAGCAATCGTCTGTGAAACCATCTGGGCCTGGCACTCTTCTAAGTGGTAACAATGTGTGGGTGTACACGCGTGCGCGTGTGTGTATGTGTGTATGTGTCAGAGACAGAGAGAGAGAGACATTATTCCGTGCATAGATTTATGGCTGATTTAAAAATATTGGACTGTCTGGCCGGGCACAGTGGCTCACGCCTGTAATCCCAGCACTTTGGGAGGCCGAGGTGGGTGGATCACCTGAGGTCAGGAATTTGAGACCAGCCTGGCCAACATGGTGAAACTCAGTCTCTACAAATAATACAAAAATTAGCTGGGCATGGTGGCGCAGCGCCTGTAGTCCCAGCTACTCGGGAGGCTGATGGAGGAGAATCACTTGAAGCCGGGAGGCGGAGATTGCACTGAGTCGAGATGGCACCACTGCACTCCAGCCTGGGCGACAGAGTGAGACTCTGTCTCAGAAAACAAAAACATGGCTGGGCACCGTGGCTCATGCCTGTAATCCCAGCACCTTTGGAGGCCGAGGCAGGCGAATCACCTGAGGTCAGGAGTTCAAGACCAGCCTGGCCATCATGGTGAAACCCCATCTCTACAAAAATACAGAAATTAGCCGGGCATGATGGCAGTTGCCTGTAATCCCAGCTACTTTGGAAACTGAGGTGGGAGAACCGCTTGAACCCAGGAGGGGGAGGTTGCAGTGAGCTGAGATGGCACCATTGCACTCCAACCTGGGTGACAGAGAGACTCCATCTCAAAACAAAACAAAACAAAACAAACAGACAAAAGAAAACAAAACAAACAAAAACCCAGTGACTTATATATCATAATAGAAGCTTATTTGTCTTCCTGATAAAGATTAAAGATGTCTAGAAGGAGCAGCCCACGCCTGGTAGAGCAACTCTGAGATCCCAGTCTCCTTAATGCTTTCTGCTGCACCATCCCACATCAGTTTCCATCCCTAGTGACATTTCCTGGCCCTGGGTGGGAGTGGGAGCTGGGCTTCTGCCTTCAGTGGTCCTCTTGGTGGGCCAGGACCGGCATGGGATGTACTGGTGCCCAGATCCAAGGAGAAAATGCCTGCTAGAATCCAGGTGCCTGTGCAGATGAAATGGGAAAAGAAAAACCTCAAGCAGTGTGATGGTTAATTTTATGTGTTGAGTTGGCTATGGTGTCAGCTATTTGGTCAAACACTGTTTATATATTGCTGTGAAGGCATTTTGTAGATGTGATTAACATGTGCAATTAGTTGACTTGAAGAAAAGGAGATAGTCTTTGTGGCTGAACCTCATCCAATCAGTTTAAGGTCTTCAGAGAAAAAAACTGCAGTTTCTCTGAGAAGAAGGAATTCTATCTTAAGACTGTAACACAGAAGAACTGCTTGAATTTCCATCTTGATGGCCTATCCTATGGATTTCAGACTTGTTAACCTCTACAGTCATCTGACCCAATGATATTAGAGTTAAAAAGAAATTATTTAGGCAGAGAGTGAGGGTAAGGAAGTCCTCGGTAAGGTTTTCCTTTTAATGAAAAGCAGCCCCCAAATCATACTCTTTTCTAACAAAGAGCAGCCTGTAAAATCGAGCTGCAGACATAGACAAGCAAGCCTGGAAGCCTGCGTGGGTGAATGCTGGCAACTATGACAATAGGAAAATGGTACCTGGGACTAGGCATATTCAAAAGGGCGCTCCATCTTCCCTTCTCTTTGCCAGACACGTGTACAGTAAGGAGCAAACAACATGGTGCCCGCCAAATGGAAAGCCCATTTTCGTAATAAGATGAGGATGGGGTGGCCAGCCTTCCTGAGCACTATGTAAGCATCACACCTGGTCCAACCAATCTGTGGGCCCTACGCAAATCAGACACCACCTCTGCAAGCCTGCAGAGCACTCCCATTCTGGGCCACATTTCCCATTTGGAATCCCCTCTCTCGCGCAAGAGAGATAGCTGTTCTCCTTTCTCTTTCTTTTGCCTATTAAACCTCGGCTCCTAAACTCACTCATTGTGTGTGTCCGTGTCCTTGGCGTGAGACAACGAACCCCCAGTATTTACCCCAGACAACAACAACAATGCAACTTCACCAATTTCTTAAAGTCTCTTTCACTCCGTATGTGTGTGTGTGTGTGTTTGTGTGTGTGTGTGTGTGTGTGTGTCTATCTCCTATTGGCTCTGTTTCTCTCGAAAACCCTAAGTGATAGAAACAACTAACAGTTTGGGGACTCAGGAACCACTTTAGCTATTACTATGGATGTCAACATGTTCCAAGGCCTGTTTATACCATCCCTGAAATTCAGCTTCCTTAGCCCCTAAGCCATGTTGCTGGGTTCCATGGCTAGACTGTGTAAGCTGTAACTATTATTGTGTCCATGGTTTGGTTGTCTACTCACTTTAATGGATCATTCTAAAGGTAAATATTTCCTGAATAGCCCAGTTTACTCGTTTTTATTTACTTCTTCAAAATTAGGGCACAAGATAAAATAATTTCATGATAGATTAAATCCGTTGTTGGTTTAGATCACATGTGTGATCTTCCACAGAGTTGGACTGAGTGCTACTTATATATTACTCTCTCTCTCTCTGGAGACAGGGTTTCACTTACTTGCCCAGGCTGAGTACAGTGATGCGATCATGGCTCACTGCAGCTACTACCTCCCAGGTTCAAGTGATCATTCTACCTCAGCCTTCCAAGCAGCTAGAACTAGGGGCATGTGCCAAGATGGCCAGCTAATTTTTGTTTATTTTTTGTAGAGACGCCAGTGGGCAGGGGGTGTCTAACTGTGTTGCCCATGTTGGTCTCGAACTCCTGGACTCAAGTGATCCACCTGCCTCAGCCTCTCAAGGTGCTGGGATTATAGGCATGAACCACTGTGTCCAGTCCACTCTTTCTTTTTAAAAAATCTATTTTCTGTGAATGATGAAATATTCTGATTCTTATTTTTTTAACATTTTATTTTATTTTATTTTATTTTATTTTATTTTATTTTGGGGCAAGATCTTATTTTGTTGCCCGGGCAGGAGTCCAGTGGCACAATTGCGGCTCACCGTAGCCTCGACCTCCTGGGCTTACGTGATCCTCTGACCTCAGCCTCTGGTTGATTTTTAAAATATTTTGTAACGATGAGGTCTCACTATGTTGCCAGGCTGGTCTCAAAATCCTGACCTCAAGTGATTCTCCTGCCTCAGCCTCCCAAAGTACTGGGATTACAGGTTTGAGCCATTGTGCCTTGCAGGACATTTTTTTTTTTTTTTTTTTTGAGGTGGAGTTTTGCTCTCATTGTCCAGGCTGGAGTGCAATGGCATGATCTCGGCTCACTG
The DNA here is from genome assembly GCF_001698545.2 of Rhinopithecus bieti. Lineage (NCBI taxonomy): Eukaryota > Metazoa > Chordata > Mammalia > Primates > Cercopithecidae > Rhinopithecus > Rhinopithecus bieti. The sequence goes on from NW_016810852.1 coordinate 406,550, forward strand.
TAACCTCCATCTCTGAGGTTCAAATGAGTCTCCTGCCTCAGCCTTCCAAGTAGCTGGGATTACAGGCATAAGCCACCATACCCAGCTAATTTTTGTATTTTTAGTAGAGACGGAGTTTTGCCATGTTAGCCAGGCTGGTCTCAAACTCCTGATCTCAGGTAACCACCTGCCTCGGCCTCCCAAAGTGCTGGGATTATAGGCCTGAGCCACCATGCCCGGCCTATTTTCTTTTTTTTTTTTTTTGTAGAGACGGGCTTTTGCCATGTTGGCCAGGCTGGTCTTGAACTCCTGGGATCAAGTGATCTGCCTGCCTTGGCCTCCCAAAATGCTGGGATTACAGGTGAGAGCCACAATGTCCGGGCTGTCTCTTGTAATCTTGACATTTTTGAAGGATCTAGGCCAGTTGTTTTATATAAAGTCCTTTAAATTGGGTTTGTCTGGTGTTTCCTCATGATTGGATTCAGGCTATGCAATTTTTGTCAGGAGTATCATGAATGTGATGCTGAATTCATTTCAGTGTATCATGTCAGGAAGTACGTAATGTTGGTTTATTCCGTTACTGGTGATGCTAACTTTAACCTGATTTAAAAAAAATAATAGCATGTGACCTAGATTTGGAACAATCGCTGTCTTCCCTTTCCCTAGCCAGTGTGATTAGGCCAGGGGCCGGCACTTGACCTAATTCAGGCCAGTGAAAGTTAGGCCCAGGGTTTTTGTTCAAACTGGATAAAGAGAAATTCTCTCTTCTGTGGCTCCTACACCTGGGAGGAATGTAATTTTTGAGCTGTAGCAGCTATAATGTCACCATGAGGGGAGGGTCAGCCTGAGAACGAAGATACAGAGCTGAGAGATAGAGAAAGGAAAACCAGGTCCCTGTGACGTCATTTAGCTATCTCCATCAGACACACCTGAAGCAAAACTGACTCCATGGACTTCTCATGTACATGAGTAAATAAATTCTTTTCGCTTAAGCAAGGTTGGATAGAGTTTTTGTTTTTGCTTTTTTGTCACAAACCAAAGAATCCTCATAATACAATTATACACCTTACTCATTTTTTTCCTAAGAACATGCCAGATCAATACTGAACATCTGAGTAGCAGGAAACAAAATAAGAGATAGCTTGGCAGGAGATAACATTTGGACAAAAAAAGTGACTCAAAGAATAGGTTCTTTGGCTGGGTGCGGTGGCTCAAGCCTGTAATCCCAGCAGTTTGGGAGGCCGAGACGGGCGGATCACGAGGTCAGGAGATCGAGACCATCCTGGCTAACACGGTGAAACCCCGTCTCTACTAAAAAAAATACAAAAATCTAGCTGGGTGAGGTGGCGGGCACCTGTAGTCCCAGCTACTCGGGAGGCTGAGGCTAGAGAATGGCATGAACCCAGGAGGCGGAGCTTGCAGTGAGCTGAGATGCGGCCACTGCACTCCAGCCTGGGTGACAGAGCGAGACTCCATCTCAAAAAATAAAAAAATAAAAATAAATAAATAAA
>NW_016810852.1:409037-413312 GCF_001698545.2 Rhinopithecus bieti
AAAAAAAAAAAAAAAAAAAAAAGAATCCATATTGTTTACCCTGATCAAGTGCCTAGCCTAGGACCCAGTACTTAGCAGATGCTTAATATATTGTGCTTAATATATATAAAAGGAGAAAGCAATGGGTCAGTTAATAACTTTATTGCTCCTTCAGTTTGTTTGGTCCTAACTAGCTATTGACTCCCACCGATCCAGCCTGCTGTTCTCTCACTTTGTGCTTCTACCCACACCACCCCCAGTGTTAGCTTCCTGGATTGTGCTTGATGCAGGTTCTATCATACTGTGATGTCTTATAAGTTCACCTTGCCCTTCACTGGGATCACCATAGGCACCAACTTTATTATGGGCTTATTTTATTGTCTCTCTGTACAATGTGTTGGCAATAAAACTAATTTGTAATACTCACTTGGGAACTCGTAAAAAACACTTTCTCTCTCTCCAAAGCAATTCCGTGTCTCTCTATGTACTTTCTGGGAAATGCTCTGGTTGTAGAATGCTTCAGTTTTCCCCTCTGAAACTCAAAGCAGAAAAATGAAGTCACATAGACAAGTAAAAATTTATTTTCATCTGTCAAATTACAATTTCTGTAATTTCCCATATAATCCGAAGTCTTGTTAATTCCCCCTCTGCAATATCTTTTATATCAGCCCTGCTTTCCTATCCCTATAGTCAGTGGTGTTCCGGAGCCAACTGGCAGCAGCTTGCAAAGAGCCAATTGTTAAATTTTCGGAAAGCAGGCAAATTGGTTTTTAAACTGTTGGCAGCTTGAAATTAGCAATATTTACACCATGGAAATCAGCAAATGCTACAAATCAGTTCCTCCTCACCTCTACCCAGAACTGAGATGATTATTAGATATTTGCCAGCGTACTAATATGGGAGGGTCTTTCCTTGATTAAAGTTTTCACTACCTCTTGTTTGAACTACTCTAATATCCTACTAACCAGTATTTCTGCAGTTAAACTCTTCTCTTTCCAGCTGATCATTGTTAGAATACTTTGACTATAAGTAACAGAAAACCCAGCCATAGACTTCCTAAATGTAAGAAAAATTTATTGTTTCACATAACAAAAGTTCAAAGATAAGGCACTTTCAGAAAACTCAGCAGCTCAGGGGCTTACCAAGGACCTAGATTCTTTCCGTTTTCAATCTTTGCCACCCTCACCATGTTAGCATTTCCCCCAGATGACTGTCATCTTTCACATGTCATATTCTCACATCACCACATTTGTACTCATGCCTGTCTTGAAAAGGAAACACAGTCTTCCAAGAAGCCTGTAAACAGGCTTCCTCTCGGGTCTCCCTGGCCAGAATCACAACCCACCCTTATTCTTAGATAATGGAATTACCATGATTGGTTCAGACCACTGGTTCCCAACCCTTCAGAACCAACTTCTTCTTACGTATAAAGTATTTTATAACAGTCCTCTTTCCTGAAATGAAAATCAAAGATAATATAACCTGCCCCTACACACACATTAAAAACATAAATATAAGCCCTAACCAGAATATAAAGGTGAAATAAAGGTAATTTATAAAAAAAGGTATATACATTTATATATAAAAAAAAAATATATAGTAAATTGTATTACGAGTTCTAATTATTTTCTGCTTTCCCCACAATGGAATTATACATCCCAGCCTGATGACTTGCAATTTACAGTGCTTCTTTGACCAATGTAACGTGAATGGAAGTACCACATCTGAGAAGACACACGGCTCTGCCGTAACAACAGCATGTCTCGGATGGGGACTGCTCCTTTAGCCTGGCTCTCAGAATGAAAAAGACTTGTGGAACAGGAGCAGAGCAGCAACTGATGTGTAATGTAAACAAGAAATAGATTTTTGTTGTTGTAAGCCATTGAGGTTTTGGGGTTTTTTGTTACTGCAGCATAACTTATCAAAAGCTGACTAACACAATATGGTACAACAATATTCTAGCGTATAAAGAAGTAGTCTTCACTTTATGCATGTTTTCACTTATATGTAATATTATCATGATCCAGCAGCTTCAGATGGACATGATACAATTGTGTTGTATGAAAAAATTCAGAAACCAAGAGGATACTTTTATTAGTGAAATGATTTTCTGCAATGGTGATCAATTCTTAGTGAAGCTGCAAGTTAAAAAAAGAAAAAGGCATCCCTCAATTACATGATAGTTTACACTCTTGGCACATAAAGTCTATAGTAAAATTGAGCAAAATTAGTTGTTGCTGGACTCATATAAAGAAATGTTTTACCTAGATGAATAGAAGTCATGCATCTATTTACATTACATTCAAAAACAGGTAAAATATATACATGATGTTAGAACACATATAGGTATATGACTGGAGGGAGGCATTAGGGTGTGTTCAGTTTGCAAAGATTCATCAAACTGTACACTTCTGTGTGTTTTTCCATATATACTGTTTTTAAATTTTTGTTTTGTTTTTGAGATGGCGTCTCACTCTGTCACCCAGGCTGGAGTGCAATGGCACGATCTTGGCTCACTGCAACCTCCACCTCCCGGGTGCAAGCAATTCTCCTGCCTCAGTCTCCTGAGTAGCTGGGATTACAGGTGCTAACCACCATGCCTGGCTAATTTTTGTATTTTTAGTAGAGATGGGGTTTCACCATGTTGGCCAGGCTGGTCTCGAACTCCTGACCTCAGTTATCTGCCCATCTTGGACTCCCAAAGTGCTGGGATTACAGGTGTGAGCCACTGCACCAGGCCCCTATATGTATGTTTTAATACAGTAAAAAAGTTAAAACAAAGTCATTCATGAGACAAATCTTTGATGTGTAGGATTGTTCTATGCATTTCAGAATGTCAAACATTTCTGGTCTCTGCCTATGAACTGCCAATACTGTCCCCTAATTATTATGACAACCAAAACAAAACAAAATGTCCTCACAAATTTTTATATTGCTGAACCCCAAAGTGCCTTAAATTTATACTACTCAAACATCATTTCCTATGCTGGGTCCTCTGAAGCTCATTGATTGACTGATATCTGCATAAAATTGGTCTTTCATTGGCCATTCTTCATAGGCAGGGTAGAAGAAGATGATGTGTGGGTGTTGGTGTTGATGTTGTGATTGTTGTTGGTGTGGTGATGGTGATGGTGGTGGTGATGGTGAAGGTGTTGGCAATGGTGATGGTGGAGGTGGTGATGGTAGTAGGGATGGTGGTGATGGTGGTGGCAATGGTGATGATGATAATGGTAGTGGTGGTGGTGATAGTGGAGATGATGGTGATGGTGGCAATAGGGATGGTGGTGGTGATGACGGTGGCAATGGGGATGGGGTGGTGTGGTGATAGTGCTGCTGTTGATGGTGGTGATAAAGGTGGTGGCAATGGTCATGGTGATGGTGATGGTAGTGGTGTGGTGGTGGAGGTGTGATGGTGGTAATGGTGATGGTGGAGGTGGTGATGGTAGTAGTGATGGTAGTGATGGTGGTGGCAATCGTGATGGTAATAATGGTAGTGGTGGTGGTGATGGTGGAGGTGATGGTGGTAGTGGTAGTATGGTGGTAATAGGGATGGTGGTGGTGATGATGGTGGCAATGGGGATGGGGTGGTGTGGTGATAGTGGTGCTGTTGATGGTGATAAAGGTTGTGGCAATGGTCATGGTAATGGTAGTGGTGTGGTGGTGGAGGTGTGATGGTGGTAATGGTGATGGTGGTGGTGGTGGCAATGGTGATGGCGGTGATCACAGTGATGGTGGTGGCAATGATGATGGTTGTGATGGTGGTGGTGGTTATGGTGTTAATGGCAGTGATGGTGGTGGCAGTGGTGGTAGTGGTTGGGTACGTAGCCATCTGTATCAGCCACAGCATCTTCCACATGCTATCACAAACATCTTACATAACTTTGCCCCAACCCTCAAAATCTGCAGTAGTTTCCAACTGTCTACAGGAAAAACCACACCCTACTTACCTGCTAGGGTAATTTTGAAGTGCTTCTGTTTGCATAGAACCTTTACCTTTCCCATTGCTGCATATGCTGTGGTATCACTATACCTTGCTCCTCCTTCTGTTGAGAAAGCCCTGCTCTCATTCTCACTTCTCTAGGTCTTCATTCAAATGGTTCCTCTTCCATGAAGCAGCGCCCTGTCCCAGGGTTAACCACTCCTTTGTCTACTTTCCCAGAGGGTTTTACTTAAATCTCTCTTTAGCATTTATTTTACTCTCCCTTTTGTGTAGTTAGTTGGCACATGTCTTTTATAGCCTCCACAGACCTAGTACGATGATGGGCACTGAGTTCTAAAAAAAAAAAAAAAAAAAAG
>NW_016810852.1:414469-420840 GCF_001698545.2 Rhinopithecus bieti
CTCCCACCCTCCCACCACATCCCCACCCTTCCTGCTTAACACTGTGTGGTAGCAGCTCAGCCTAGCACTTCCTCTAATGGCTAATGCTTTTGTGGGAGGTTCTGAACTAGGGTTAAAAGACAAAAAGCTCTTCCCCCTCTCCCCTCCCCCAGTTCTAGTGTTGCTTCCTCTAGTTCTGACGTTCCCGTTGCTGTATCCCTAGATCCCGCCTTTGTTTTAAGCTCCAGAAGAAAGCCTTCCGGAGACTTTGTGACCTCACCCAATTTCCAACATTCCAGATTGTCTTTGCTTTCTCCCCAGACTTTAAAATCAGTGTTCCCTTCTGAGTCAGCTAGGAGGCCAGAGGGAAACAGTGGGGCTTTCGAAGCTTATCAAAAGTAAACCTTGCTCTTTTGAAAAAGCATTTTCCAAAGCAACGTGGGGACAACGTGGGGTTAAATTTTACACAGATTGCTTACGAGCAAGAGTTAAGCGGCTAACAAGACATGAAATCTTACGGAGAAGCAGGTAAAGCCAAAATTAAAAACTCCCTCCGAGTCAGCCCATTCTGCGACCCACCTCCTCCCCTTTGCGGCAGGGGGCTTTCCTGCAGTGGCACTGCCCACGCATACTCAACCAAGAGACTCAGACCACGCCAGCCATGCCACGAAGTGTGTTTTATTTTCATTATTCATACAAATAATTTTCTATAATATTCCAGGGCAAACCGGAGAATTTGGCAGTCCGATTGGGGGGGGTCCCTTCAGAGACCCACAGGCCGGTGGCATCGGCGCGGAGTGCCCAGGTTCACAGTGCAGCTTGTGGCTCGTGTCCATCTTGCAGGTGGCTCTTCCTCCACATCACGACTGGGGTCTCGAAGATGACGGGGGTAGGAAATCCTCCAGGATTTTAGGAAATTTCACTTCGCTTCTCCTGCTCAATGGCTGTGGAGAGCGGGAAGCGGGCGCTGGAGGGAAGCTGCAACCCCCACCCGCAATCGAGGTGCTTCCCAGTGTGGGCGAGGCACCCACGAGGTGTGGGGATTTAAAAGGAAGCTTGGGGCTGGGGCGAAACAAGGCGCTTTGTGAAACTGAAAGAGTGGCCGGGGCCGCCCAGACCGCGGGCAACGGCCGGGTGCGGGGTGGAGGAGTGGGTTTGCAGGGAAGAGCAGGGTGAGGGGCTGGACTGGGGCGCGGGAGACCGAGGCACACTCACTCTCTTTGGTCGGCAGGGTGTTCTTCTCCTGCGTCTCCGTTTTCTTCAGCTTGGCCTTATCGAAGCTGGCGATTTCCCCCATGTCTGGTTTGTCTGCCATTTTCTTAAAACAATCCTAGTGGGCAAACGAAGGCGCTTGACCTGGGGCTGGGGGCCGGCGTCCCCCTCCGCGCTCCCCGCCGACGCCTCTCGACGTGGCACTCGCGCCAAGGCGTGGCGAGCAGCCCCAAGGCCGAGGATCTGGGCGCGTCCCGCGCCCCCCTTCTCGGTCCCAGGGCGTGGTCGCCGGCCCCTGGGTCCCGTCCGAGAAGGGCGCCTGTCGCGGTTGCGGCGCGCCCGCCCGGTGCACAGGATCCGGCCACACCCTGGGTGGGCCCCCAGCCCCGGCGCCGCACTCACCGTGTAGTCGGGTTCCGAGCCCGGGATCCCGGTGCTCCCACTCGCGTTGCTGCAGCAAGAGACAAAAGAGCGGCGCCCGCCCCTAGCCTTATATACGCCGCGCCCCGCCCCGCCCCTCACCGCCGCAGCAGGGGCGGCGCTGGCACCCGAGGGGCGGGAGCAGCGCGGGCGGCTCCTCGCCCTGCCGCGCCCTCCGCTGGGCTGCCAGCCCGGCTGGGCGCGGCTTCTCCCGCGCCCGGCACCTCCAGCTCACAGTGTGCCCTGCGTGGGGGCTGTAGTCGCCGCCAGGGTGGGCGCCAGGCTCCGGGGTTTGCTTTTGCGGCTACATTTCCCCCTTTCCGAGAATCTGCTGTTCACCCCGCAGAAAGGATATGGGACCGACTGGGGAGGGTGTGTGGTTTTGTGCGTGTGCAGATATGATGTGTAGCCGTAGGTGTGGATGTGCGGGCGTGCACGCGCACTCTGCAGCAATCCTTGCTCTAGGAGACGCCCCACCCCTGTCGCCCCCACGCCTCTTGCTTTTGCTCCTCCAGAGTCCCCTTCCCTCCCCCACTTTTCCTCTCCTTAGGGAGGCTGAGTCCTAAGCTGGTCCTGCACTAAAAGAATTCGAGCCGAGGGTCCAGTAGTGGAGCTGGAGCGGGGACGGGGGGGAGGGGGAAGGGGAGGGGAGAAATAGGTTTCCAGCGCTGTTTGCTCAGGTTGGGGGCGGTTGCCCTCTGGTCAGTCGTCCCATGTTCCCTGAACTGGGCGGTTCCAGCAGTATCGTTGGCGTGGCGGGTGCTCCTTAAATGCTGTTAGATGCATTGTGTGAAGGGCTGTTGTGAGAACAGGGCTTCCCGAGAAGGCTCGCAGTGTTCTTTTTCTCGCCGAGCTCCTAGAAACACTGTTATCAGTGGGTGCGGTTTTCTTCCTTGAAGTTAACCTTGAAGATAGTAGAGACCCACATGCCTACAAACGTTCTTGTTTTTCTTATTAACCCATTGTAGGAGTAGTATACTGCAATTATTCACATCTTTCTTAGAAAAGTTGTATTTTCAGCCTGTGCAACACCGTTAAGTAATAAGTTCCCTAAATTACCAGCTCAGGAGTTAAGGCTGGTTATTCTTTTATTTGTCCTGACCTTTCCTTTTTCAAGTGTGAAGTATTACCAAGCCCTTTAAAGTGGGATTTGGTGGTAACAGCCTAAATTCGGTCCTGATTTTATTTTATTTATTTACTTTTTTTGAGACAGGGTCTCACTCTGTCATCCAGGCTGGAGTTCAGTGGTGTGATCACGGCTCATGGCAGCCTGGACTTCCCGGTTCAAGTGATTCTTCCTCCTCAGCCTCCTGAGTAGTTGGGACTGCGGGCGTGCACCACCACTAGCGGCAAATCTTTTGTATTATTTTTGTAGAGACGAGATTTCACCATGTTTCCCAGGCTGGTCTCGAACTTCTGGGCTCAAGCCATCTGCCTGCCTCAGCCTCCCAAAGTGCTGGGATTACAAGCCTGAGCACCACTGCCCCCTTCTCCCCTCCTGATTTTACCTGCTTTTCTCACTTTCCTTCAGTGTGTTTGGAACAGTGGGAAGAGAGCTTAGGCTTGTGTGACCTTGGGCAGATCTTTTCTTTAGTTTCTTCATCTATAAAATAGCTTTGGCATAAACTTAGATAAAGAAGAGGCATCAAGTGGATACTTTTTTTTTTTTTGAGATGGATCTCACTCTATTGCCCAGGCTGGAGTGCAGTGGTGTGATCTCAGCTCACTGCAACCTCTGCCTCCTGGGTTCAAGCGATTCTTGTGCCTCAGCCTCCCAAGTAGCTGGTATTACTGGCATGCGCTACCATCTCCAGCTAATTTTTGTATTTTTAGTAGAGATGAGGTTTCACCATGTTGGCCAGGCTGGTCTCAAACTCCTGACTTCAAGTGATTCGCCCTCCTTGGCCTCCCAAAGAGCTGGGATTACAAGTGTGAACCACTGTACCTGGTCTCAAGTGGATACTTAAAATAGCAACCTCATTGGAATATCACACTCATATTTGATGAGTGCATTGGTTAACTTCTGCTGCAATATGCCATGTAACAAACCACCCAAATCTCAGGAGCTTAAACAATTATTTATTCTTGTTCCTATATGGGCAGGTCAGATGGTGCTGGGCTGGGCCAGGCTGGGCTTGGCTCCAGACTTTGGATTGGATCTAGGTTTGCTCCACAGGTATCTTATCCTCTGGCTGATTCTTTGGTGATGGCAGAATAGCAAGAGGGTTGTCCTGCAAGATAGTGTAGAAATGTTAAAGTGTCAAAGCATGTCATATCCTATCATGTTTGCTATCATCCTATTGGTCAAGCCCACCATCAACAGAGTGGGGAAAATATTCCACCTGTGGTAAGAGGGAGGGTAGTGAACATTTCTTGAGTGAAAGCGGAACTTCACAGGCAGGGTTGGCAAACAACTGTAACACACAGCCCCCAAAGTGGCTTAATGCAATACAAGTTTATTTTATTTTTTGATTTTTGAGATGGAGTCTTGCCCTTTAGCCCAGGCTGGAGTGCAGAGGCATGATCTCCTCTCACTGCAACATCTGTCTCCCGGGCTCAAGCAATTCTCCTTCCTCAGCCTCCTGAGTAACTGGGATTACAGGCATGCACCACCACGCCTGGCTAATTTTGTATTTTTAGTATGGATGGGGTTTCACCATGTTGGCCAGGCTGGTCTTGAACTCCTGACCTCAAATGATCCACTCGCCTCGGCCTCCCAAAGTGCTGGGATTACAGGTGTGAGCCACCGTGCCCGGCCTACAAATTTATTTTCTACTCATGCAGCAACATTCTATGCTGATGTTGCTGGTCAGGCAATTCTTTTCTATGCAGTGACTCAGGAACTCAGGCCCCTTCTCTCTTGTTACTCTTCTCTCCTCTAGGTCCTTGAGGTCCACACCATCCAGTCAGTGGACGGGGAAAGAGGAAAGGCTAGAGGCCCACACTAGAATTTTTATGGACCAGGCTTGGAAGTAGTCTCCATTACTTTCGTTCTCATTTCTTTGGCCAGAGCTCGTTCACTTGGTTTCACATAACTGCAGAGGAGGCTGGGAAATATAGTCTAGCTGTCCCTAGGAGAAAAAGAAAGCAGGGTTGGGTGGTCTTGGAGTGGTCTCTGCCATACACTGTTGAAGGATCTGCTAAATAGAAAGTAAAAATATCCAGATTTTCAGAGACAATGACTCTTTGGAGGGTTTCACTAGCACTTGACATCTTTTTAGTTGCAATGCCAATAATTGTTTAGGTATTATTATAATACATTCCCAGGCCCCACCTTTGACCTGGGTGTAGGAATATTCAATTGTACCAATTTGGACCCATGGTGAACTTCCATTCCAACTTCCCTTTATTGAGAAAACAAAGGAATTGACTTCTAAATATAGCTATGGAGACATATGTTTGGTGACTGAGTGAGTATGCAAGACTCCCAAACAAAGGAGCTTTAAGGGGACTTGCAGACAGACATTCCTTATTCTTGCTCAGTGCAACCCTGTGGCCCATCTCTACCACAGCAGGCAGCCTCTTTGGCATTAATTGCTGAAGGACAATGGTCAAATTTATGTCTCAGCCAGTCCCATGGGCAGTGGTTTTAAAACATCTTCCTATTCTTTGACATTTTCCCACCATTTCTTGGGTACAGACTGGCCTTAGTGACTTTATTTTAGTGAATAACACATGGAAGGAATGATGCCTTTGTGACTTCTGAGGCTAGGTCGTAAAAGACCACATGGTCCTTTCTGACGTTCTTTCAGGATACCTCCAAGTTGTGAGAAAACCAAGCATCTACAAGGAAAGGCCACGTGTTGGCATTCCAGCCACAGCCTCAGCTGAGGTCAGAGCCAATAGCCAGCATCAACCACTAACCACACAAGTGAAGGAGCCTTCGAAGCTTCAAACTGCCTCAGCTAATGCCAAGTGGAGCACAGATGAGTTGTCCCTGCCGAAATTGCAGACTCATGAGCAAAATAAATGTAGTTGTTTTAAGACACTAAGTTTGAGAATATTTTGTTATACAGCATTAGATAACTGGAACACCATGAGGTAGATATATTATAACCTGGTGATTCCAGGCACTCAGATCTCATTTGGGGATTTTTTTCCTACATACTTAATGTAACACACATATACTTATTCAATAAATGTTTCCTGAATGCTCACACAATATCTGGGAGCATTCTGGCTGTGGAAGATACAATGAAACTCTTGAGTTACAAGTGTAGTGTCAGTCAATAATATTCACGGTCATGGGTCATGCCTCGTATTCACTTATGACTTGGAGTGCCACTTACACATGACAACATTTCAGCCTGCTGCTGGGAACAGATTTTATACTGTTCACAGATGGAATAGACAAAGCTGAACTACTAAACTGCAATGATATTGCCATTTTCTTTGTCAAGAAGGATGTTCTGGAAAATGTAGAACTAATAAGAGGAACTGTCCGGAGCCATGAGGCCCGGAATTAGCCGACCTCTGTTGCTTGATCTCCGCAAAGCGGAGACAAGAGGGCGCATTCCCGGGTTCTTTATTTATAAACCCTTCCCGCGCGCGCCCAAAGCTTTTCCCGCGCGCGCCTAAGTTTCTCCCGCGCGAGCCAAAACTGTTCCCGCGCGCCAACCTTTCCCGCGCGCGCCAACCTTTCCCGCGCGCGCGCAAACATTTTCCCGCCCAGGAAGATATGCAGCCCAGGGCGCAGGTGCGATCCCGCGCCCGGGAAAAGTACAAACCCACGGCGCATGCGCGATTGTAATTTGAGAAGA
>NW_016810852.1:423159-454854 GCF_001698545.2 Rhinopithecus bieti
GTTCGACTGTCCTGCAGGTCGGGACAAGGAACTAAGGAAGTCTTGATGACTGTCAACCTGGTGGGGGTGGGGGATGCCTTTGGAGGCTTGCCATGGGGCTTCATTCCTCAGACTTGTCCAACTTGACACTTTTATCAGAGACTGGAATGAGGATGTAGATAGAATAGTGATTATGTTATGAAGGATGAACCTCTAAGCTCCAAAACCAACTGGATCCCGTGAAGAAATGAACAAAATGTGATGAGATAAACCTGATAGAGACAGATGTGGAAGCCTCCTGGCCCTAATATTAATCCTACAAATACAGGGAGAGATGATTAACATGGTTAACTGGCAAATGGCAGTGAAATTTGTGATTGTATGGATAGGAAGAAAGAGTCCAGTCCAGATTTCCTTTGAATGTAAGAAAACCATTCACTCCTGCTATAGGACCTTTGCCCCCATTTATGCTCTTCTTGGTCTAAACATACGCATTGTGCACATTCTTCCTTCATTTGGGAACCTGCTTAAGTGTCTCTTTCCTCAGAGAACTCTCCTTGGCCACACACAGAGCAACACCCTTGTCATTCTGTTGTCCTTTAGTGTGTTTCAGTTTTCTTCATAGAATCCATCTCCAACCAATATACAAGTAAACATGTTACACATTCATTTCTTTGTGTATTGTCTATGTTCTGCCACAGAAAATGGGACACCTCACCTGTCTCGTTCACCACTGTATCCCCAGCACCTACGGCAATGCCTGACATATAGTAAGTGCTCAGTCAATATTCTTTGAACAAATGCATAAACCTGGGCAGTTTCCAGGCAGAGCAAAAAAATTCTTAACTTCCTAACTGAAATGGAATGAGCTACTTTGAGGGAAGTGATCAGTTCACTGTCATTGGAGGCATTCAATGAGAAGAGGCTATCCTCAATGAGAAGAGGATAGTCAAGTATTTGGACTGTTATAGAGATGGGCCACAGTAGGCTCACAAGTGGGGAAACCTTGCCCTAGATGACCTCCCTGGTCCGTCTGTTGCTACTATTCCATTTGTGAAACAGTCTCCTTCTGAGTGCCAGTTTTGCCAGCCTGAAAATTTTACCAGCCTGAAAATAGTTGCCAGCCTCACACAAAGGAGGCAGGGGAAGCAAAGAAATCAGGCTGTGAATTCCATATTTTCCACACCATCAAAATGCTGTATGTTTTTGTAGGTTATGGGGCTGAAGAGCTCATCCAAGATAAAATTGTGAAGAAAATAAAATGAGTGTTTGAGGTTCAGCCTCAGCAGAGATTGTTCTGCTCTGTGGAGAACAGCGTGGGTTAACGCCTACGTCAACCTTGGCAGTTGCTTAGGTAGCCCAGGTGGCTAAAGGCCACAGTGTGAGTGAGAATGTTACTGTTTGATTTTTCATCTTTGCCGCTAGAATAGCGATGATGACAGCGACTCACGTTACTGAGCAGACACTGTGTTCCAGATTCGGCAGTAAGGACTTCACATGTATTATCTTATTTAATCCTCGACAAAATAGTGTGAAAGAGCAGGATTTTAAACATCTCTGCTTTAAAGTATAGGTATCTAAGGCTCGGTCAAGGTCACACAGCTGGTCATTGGTATTGCTGGGATTTGAATCCCAATCTGGCTGATTCCAAAGCCTGGGCGCCTCACCACTGCACCGCCCTTGCCTAGACCCTGCAGCAGGATTTGCAAACTGCCAGCCTGGATCCAGCTGGCATATGTATTTTATCTGGTCATGCTAAATTTAACAAAAACTTCAGCCAGCCCTCGAACATGGGAAGATTTCCGAGCTGAAGATCTAGTAGCACTGGGTCTGTATTTTCTCATGGTAACACCACAGTGAACAGCTGCCCCCTTGAAATGAGGCATGTCCTCTTCACTGTACTGGATTTCCTGTCATTCCCTAATGTCTTTCCAGCATGGAAACAAGGAAACAAGTGTCAGTTGCTGCTTATTATATTTGGGCTGGTGTTCTGCTTATAGTACAGAAATTTTTTTTTTCTTTTTTGAGATGGAGTCTCGCTCTGTCACCCAGGCTGGAGTGCAGTGGCGTATTCTTGGCTTACTGCAACCTCCATCTCCCAGATTCAAGCAGTTCTCCTGCCTCAATCTCCCTAGTAGCTGAGATTACAGGCATGCGCCACCACTCCCAGCTAATTTTTATATTTTTAGTAGAGATGGGGTTTCACCATGTTGACCAGGCTGGTCTTGAACTCCTGACCTCAGGTGATCCACCCGCCTCGGCCTCCCAAAGTGCTGGGATTACAGGTGTGAGCCACCGCGCCCGGCCAGAAATATTTCTTGATCCTTGGTGTCTGTGTGAGCCAGCCTTCAAGATGGCCCCAGCGAGTCTCTCTTGTTCCCATCCTTGTGTAGTCCTCTCCTCTATTGCACTGGGATTGTTCTGTGTGACCAATGGCATATGCCGGAGATGATAGTAAGTCACTTCTGAGATTAAGTTACAAAAGACTGTAATTTCCATTTTGGTGCCTGGCTCTGTCCTTCTCTCCCTTGGATTTCTCATTCTGAGGGAAGCCACTTACCATGTTGTGAGCAGCCCTGTGAAGAGGCCCATGTGGCGAGGAACTGAAGCCTTTGGCTCGCAGCCAGTGAGCAGCTGAGACTTGCCAACAACTGCATGAGTAAGGAGGAAGTGGGTCCTCTAGCCTCAGCTAAACTTTCAGAGGACTGCAGTCCTGGCTGTGGAGTTGATGGCAACCTCAGGAGAGACCCTGAACTAGAGACTATTCAACTAAGCTGCTCTTAGAAACTGTAACTTTATGTTTTATGTTGCTAAGTTTTGGAGTAATTTGCTTCTCAGCAATAGATGAACTAATTCACTCTCAAAAATAGGGAGAAAATACATAGAGATAGCAAGTAGAACAGTGGTTACCAGTGGCCAGGGGGAGGGGAGAATGGGGAGTGTTTGTTACTGTACAGAATTTCAGTGTGAGATGATGAAAAAGCTCTAGAGATGAATCATTGTGATGGTCACCCAATAATGTGAATTCACTTAATGCCACTGAACTGTACACTTAAAAATATAAACTATATGCTATGTATATTTTACCACAATAAAGAAAAAAGTGAAAAAAGTGAGGAGAAAAGATGGAACAAGAGTGCCATGTGATTCAAGAAAAATAAGAAAGCACATTTATTTGTGACAGTAAAGAATATTTGTATCATTATAAAACCTGCCACAGTAAGAGATTTGACTGTACGTGGGAAAGATAGGTGACGCCAATCTTAATGAACCAGGCCCATTTTGCTTCTTCACATGATCTGTCTGGCTCCTGTAGGTCTTTGAGTCAGCTGAGCGTACTGTAGAGCAGTGGTTTTTAAATTTTCTTTGACCTTAGAGGTCACTCCCCCAAGAAGCACATTAAGTGCCTTTAATATTGTTGCCTAGTCCTCAGATGAGCACACACAAATGATACAAAAGTTTTACTAGAACAATATTCACCCTTGCTCCGAATGAAGCACTCTGACCTTCTCTGTCCTATTCTATTCCTTTTCATTAATTTTTTAAAAATGTGAAATAATGATAGATTCACAGGAAGTTGCAAAGATAATAAACCGAGGTCCCTGGTATCCTTCTCCCAACTCTTCTCAGTGGTAACATCTTACATAACTATAATAATTCAGTATCAAAACCAGGAAACCAACATTCATGCAATTTATAGACTATTTCCAGATTTCACCAATTTTTACATATATTTATTTGAGCATGTGTAGTTAAGGGCTTTTATTTATTAGTATATTTTTTTGAGATGGAGCCTCATTCTGTTGCCCAGGGTGGAGTGCAGTGGCATGATCTTGGCTCACTGCAACCTCTGCCTCCTGGGTTCAAGTGATTCTCTTGCCTCAGCCTCCCAAGTAACCGGGATTACAGGCTATTTTTTTATTTTTTAAGTAGAGATGGAGTTTCACCATATTGGCCAGCCTGGTCTTGAACTCCTGACCTCAAGTGATTCATCTGCCTCGGTCTCCCAAAGTGCTGGGATTATAAGCATGAGCCACTGCACCCAGCCATAGGCATTTTTATTACATGTGTAGAGTTGTATTACCACCATCACAATCTAGTTACAGATTTATTCCATCACCACACAAAGAGTCCCTCATGCTACCCTATTATAGTCCCACACATCCCCACCCATAACCCCGGCAGCCACTAATCTACATAGTGGACCCTGTCTCTATATTTTTTAAAAAGACAAAAATGAGATCCATCCAAGTTATTGAGTACTTCATACACTTTTAATTATTTGTATTCCTATGGTATGGGTGTACTGCCTATTGAGGGACATTTTGGTTGTTTCATATTTGGGCTATTAAAAATAAAGCTGCTCTGAAGATCTGTGTGCATTTTGTGGGGTGGACAGAAGTTTTCATTTCTCTGGGATAAATGACCAGGGTTGGGAGGCTGGGACTGCTGGATCATTTGGTAAGTGTGCTGAGTTTTGTAAGAAAATGCCAAACAATTTTGCAGAGTGGCTGTATTGTTTTACATTCCCACCAGCAATGTAGGAGAGATCTAGTTTCCCAGCATTCTCACCAGTACTTTGTATTGTCAGTGTTTTTTTTTTTTTTTTAATTATTATTATACTTTAAGTTCTAGGGTACATGTGCATAACGTGCAGGTTTGTTACATATGTATACTTGTGCCACGTTGGTGTGCTGCACCCATCAACTCATCAGCAATTGTATTTATTCTAATAGGTGTGGAGTGATATCTCATCATGGCTTTAATTTGCATTTCCCTAATGGCTAGTGGTGTTGAATGGTTCCTTTCCATTTTATCATTTTATTACAAATGCTGATTATGACCTGTCAGTTTGATTTTATTACCCACTAATTGGCTGTGACTAGCGGTTGAAACACCACTGTAGAGGGATCCCTTCATTGGTGGCTTAGCGTCTATTGTTCAGAAATCATCCCTTTCACATCTAAACTCTTCTTTCACCTCCACAAGACAGATGTTCCTGAAATTTGATGTGTAACTCAGGTGTTCTCTGGAATCTGACCAAGATCTGGCTAAGAATGATTCCAACTCCTTTTGGATGCTTCCCCATGATTTTTCTGAATTTTCAGGCAAGTTCTGTTCTTATAGTTATTTCTCATCTCTCAGAGTTTTTGTGTCTCCACATTAATGCACCTCCATATGTAGATAGCCCTTGGCCTTAATTTCCTTTTTCAGAGGAACAATATAAGGCTGGTATGTGCAGTACAACTTTTATCAGAGGTTTGTGGGTTATGGGGAGAGGCAGACATATTTTTAATGACACATCCTTGTGCCATTGGGGACCCTCCTGTGCTTCTCCCAGGTATTCCCAAACTTACAGTATCTCCACCTACCCCCTAACTTAATTTTATTTATTTATTTTTGAGAAAGGCTCTTTCCCTGTCACCCAGGCTGGAGTGCAGTGGTGTGATCACGGCTCACTGCAGTCTCAACTTCCCTGGCTCAAGTGATCCTTCTTCCTCAGCCTCCAGGCAGCTGCAACTACAGGTGCATGCCCAGTTTTTTTTTTTTTAATTTTATTTTAGTAGAGATGAGGTCATGTTATGTTGCCTGGGCTGGTCTGTAACTCCTGGCCCCAAGTGATCCTCTTGTCTTGGCCTCCCAAAATGTTGGGATTACAGGCATGAGCTACCTCCTGTACCCTTTCCGATTCTCTCCTTCTCTTAATTCTTTCCCTTGAGAAATACCAACTCTCCTCTTTCTCTCCAATAGAATAGTGTACTTGTTCAGTGTACAGCAGAACAATGTTCCTTGCTTCCTTCGTTCTGGCTGAAAGGAGGTTTTTGGGCCCCCTTTCCTACTACCAGCAGCTAATCCCCAAAGACAATTCCTTTCCTCAGTGGAGTTTTGGTGCTAGCTGCTAAGTTAATACTACCCCATGGGAAAGCATAGAAACTTCCTGAGGCTAAGTTTGCAAGGCTGGCTGGTTTCAACACACAGGAATGAACTGGCTCTGTGAAGAGGGCCCCAGGGAAGGCTGTCCAAGCCAAGAATTTAAGGAAAGTAGCAGTTAGATCTTGGGGAATTTTCCAGGTTAGGAACGTCAAGGGGAAGGCTGACTCATCAAGAGCCCCCCGCCTCCATGACTCTGCCAAGAAAACAGACACTGAGATATGTCAGCAGCAGAGGATTTGGCGGCAGATGCAGCAAGGATGGGGAGAGTAAGAGCCAGGAGAACCTTCTCTTCCTGACAGCCATGAAGGAAGGAAGCGCCTGTGCCTTGAACCTCTCTGGGGAGGAGAGAGGAAGGAACAGCTCAAGACCAAGCATTTCTGCAGGGAGGCGGAGTGAAGCCTAGCAGACCACTTCAAACAGGAAGAGACTGAGTTTCCTTTAATCGGCTCACTTACTGCCCATCTGCCAGTGTGGGCACCCAAGCACTGCCAGAGAAAAAGCAAGCTGCGTTTTTCTTTCTTCCTAAGTATGGGTCTCAGTGTGTACATTTTGACCTCTTTCCCTGATATACTGCATACAATTTGAAAATCTCTCCCACTTGCTTTTTTCTTTCTCTAGTCCCAGTGTCTGTATGTTTTCTGTAAAGAAGTACAGTATAATAGTGATCCCAGCCCCAATATGGTGACTGGCTGGGGGACTGTGTTAATTATCCTCTTTAGATTGCAAGGAACAAAGGCTCACTTGGGATCCCTTAAGCGAAAAGGGCATATGGCAAATGCCCTTGGAATTCCGTGGAAGCAAAATCAGACAGGTTCAATGTGCAGGATATTTATTGAGTTCCCTTGAATTCACTCCTATTGAAGCAGAAGAAGGAAGTGGGATTGGGGAGAAGTCAAGCTAGACAATGTAGGCTTAATGACAACCTCAGTACCCCCAACACACCGCAGGGGACCTCTGAAGCTAATATTGTCCCAAAGATGGGCTGAGACTGTAAGGGTGAGGTGGCTCTGTGCAGCCAAGGCAGTGCTACAGAGAATGACACCTGGAGGCTATCTGCTGGCAACATTCCTAGCCAGCTGGTTCAACAAGTCCTTTCTTGAAGGGGAACCTGAGTAGTCCCTTGCAGTGTCCATCCCAGGGGACTTAGGCTAAGAATGCCCTAGGGCTGGAACTAGACCACTGCCAGCAGCCCCTGGGAGCTGTGAGTTTCTCCCTTGCCTGCTTTCTTGACCCTTCTGCTCTCCCTATATACTGTCTCTTCTTCCTCTGTGCACCTAGTCTGATCTCTCTGGGGTACCACCTGAATGGCCCTTACCGTGTTCTGATCAAATGCTGGAGGAGCCATCTACATTGACCTAGGACGGTGATTCCCCAATTGTGTTCCATGGAATCCTAGTTCTGGAGCTGTTACTATGTCCTTCAAAAACTGAGTGATATTTATATATGAGTTCATTGTACTCTTTTGCCTTCTTTTGTCTTTAGGATCACCTAGGGTCAGGAGTTTGAGACCAGCCTGGCCAACATGGTGAAACCCTGTCTCTACTAAAAATACAAAAATTAGCCGGGCATGTTGGCTCACGCCTGTAGTCTCAACTACTCGGGAGGCTGAGGCATGAGAATCACTTGAACCCGGGAGGGGGAGGTTGCAGTGAGCCAAGATCACACCACTGCACTCCAGCCTGGGCTGGAGTGAGACTTGGTCTCAAAAAAACAAAAAACAAAAAACAAAACAAAACAAAACCCCAAAACCAAACCAAACCAAAACCAAAAGCTTTTACTTTCCTATTTCCTATTGGGTATTGCTATGCTTCTATTTTGCGTGAGTTTGAAACTCCTCTATAATAGAATATATATATATATATATTTATATATATATATATACACATATATATACACATGTATATATATACAGGATGTTTATTAAGGAGTTCTCTTGGATTAGCTTCTATTTAAGGAGAGGAAGAGGATATATATATATATATATAAATATCTATTACATCACATATAATACATATAAAAGAGGATGTATTAATATATATCCTCTTCCTCATATATGTAATATATCTCCTTCTTAAAGAAAATGCTAGCTGGTAGTGAGAGGTGGCAGTATAGGGAAATGGGTGAAAGTTTGAACTCTAAAGGTAGACTTTGTGAGTTTGAATCCAACACCTACTAGATGTACAACCTTGGCCAAGTAACTTAACTCCCTGTGCTAAGCTTCCCTGATCAAGGGCTGCACACAGGGTGGCTTCTGTTATGTGGAGATACTGGGTGACTGGTATGTTCATGGCAGTTATTTTATGAAAACTATAAAGTCTCAAGCCCAAAATGTATTTTAACAAAATGGTATATATATATGCACCAACTGGAAAAAATAATACTATTGCTGTCTCATTTCTGGGAGGCTGTAAAGCATATTTTTCTTAGTGGAGAAAGACCTTTCCTTGGAGTAAGTGTGTCCATGCACTTTTGGAGAGAGGCTGCCTCTTAAGCCAGGATTCTGGCCCATGAGGAAGTTCTACAGGGGCCATAGCAAGAAGGAAAGCAGATCTTTGACCCTCCCATGGCCAGGGCGGCCTATAGTCTGCAGGGGGAGGGGTCCTGGGCAGACAGTCTTCCTCAGCTAAGGCCACTAACATTAGTCTGTGAGGCCAGGGCAGATATTGATCGCCATTCATGTGACAAAAGGAACTTCCTACCCAGGAAACAACAGATCTCTGGCAAGGAAGAAAGAAGAAGGAAAGAAGAACACCCCACACTTCCTTAACCCAGGTCATAAAATGACCAGTTGCCAGATGCCAGGACAGTATTCCAATAGCTGGGGGGCCTCGGGGGCCAAGTGGAGGTCACGGCAGTCAGCCAGCCAGATCAGGGCAGGGGTTGCTGTTAGCATGTTGCATCTCTCGGAAAGACTGGCCAGGCACTGGGGGTTCAGCTCTTGAGGCCACTGTTCCTAATGAATGAGTGGGACTAACAAGAATGGTAATCCTGAGGTTTTCTGCAACACTCATTTTCTTCACGGCCCTATTCCCTGCAGCATTATTTATGATCACGAAAAATGGCAAACAAGCCACGCTGTGGTAAGTTCTTCAGGCATTAGGAAGAATCAGTAGATCGTTATGTTTTGAAGTATAAGGCACACTCTCAATTGGACTGGCCACATAATACATGCTCAAGAAGTAGCTGGTTTAAAAAACATCATTAAAATTAAAGAGCTTATCAAAGATGTTCTTGTTATTTTATGTATATACGTATGTATGTATGTATTTTTGAGATGGCAGAGTCTTGCTCTGTGGCCCAGGCTAGAGTGCAGTGGCAAGATCTCGGCTCACTGCAACCTCTGCCTCCGGGTTCCAGCGATTCTCTTGCCTCAGCCTTCGGAGTAGCTGGGATTACAGGCATCTGAAACCATGTCTGGCTGATTTTTGTATTTTTAATAGAGACAGGGTTTTGCCATGTTGGCCAGGCTGGTCTCGAAGTCCTGACCTCAGGTGATCCGCCCACCTCGGCCTCCCAAAGTGCTGGGATTACAGGGGTGAGCCACTGTGCTTGGCTTGTGCTTGTTATTAAAAAAAAAAAAAAATCAGAAATACAGAAGCATAGAGAGTAGAAGCAGAAAGACCCTCTTTCCTTCCCTTCCCCACCCCACACCCATCTCACTCCCTCCCCAGATAAGTCATTAATTTGCTGTCTTTGCATTCTAGAGCCTGAAGATCTACTGTATTTGTAATTTTCAAATTATAAGGATTGTTTCATTGTTTTTTTAAAATTATATTTTATGTTCTAGGGCACATGAGCACAACCTGCAGGTTTGTTACATATGTATACATGTGCCATGTTGGTGTGCTGCACCCGTTAACTTGTCATTTACATTAGGTATATCTCCTAATGCTATCCCTCCCCCCTCCCCCCACCCCCGGTGTGTGATGTTCCCCTTTCTGTGTCCAAGTGTTCTCATTGTTCAATTCCCACCGATGAGTGAGAACATGTTGTGTGTTTCATTGTTTTAATGTTTCAGTGACCAGCTCAGTGATCCCCAAACTGTGGTCTGTATGTGTGTGTATGTGTGTGTTTGCACACATGAGTCAATATTTCCCAAGAATAGATTCCTTTCATGGAATTTCTGGGTGCTGACTACCTTACGAAAAGGTTTTATGGCTGGGTGCGGAGGCTCATGCCTGTAATCCCAGCTCTTTGGGAGGCCGAGGTGGGCGGATCACCTGAGGTCAGGAGTTTGAGACAAGCCTGGCCAACGTGGTGAAACCCCATCTCTACTAAAAATACAAAAATTAGCCAGGCATATTGGCTCACGCCTGTAGTCCCAGCTACTTGGGAGGCTGAAGCATGAGAATTGCTTGAACTTGGGAGGGGGAGGTTGCAGTGAGCCGAGATCACACCACTGAACTCCAGCCTGGGCAACATAGTGAGACTTGGTCTCATAAAAAACAAAAAACAAACAAAAAATCAAAACAAAACAAAACAAAAAGCTTTTACTTTCCTATTGGATATTGCATGCTTCTATTTTTGCCAGTTCGAGAGGTAGAAATGTACCTACTTGTTTTCATTTGCTTTTAAACATTATTTTATTAAAAAAATTGTGGTAAAATATACATAACATAAAATTTACCATTTTAATCATTTTTAAGTGTTCAATTCAGTGCTATTAAGTACATTCACATTGTCAGGCTATCATCGTTATCCATCTCCAGCATTAATTTGCTTTTATTTGATTAGCTAGTGAGTATTTTCTCATTTCTTCATGCACTATTATATTTCTCCTTCTTTCCCTCATTTTCTTCTTCCCTCCCTTTTCTTTCTCCTCTTACTCCTTTCCCTCTTGTGGTCTTTTTATGATCTTTGCTGATTTCTCAAATAGCCTGATAACCCTTTTTCTTTCTCTTTTTTAAAAATTAGGAGCTTTCTATATTATGTGTATTATCTTTTGTCAATTTTTATATATTCTGCTTGGCTCTTTATATATTACGTTAGTTATAGTCTTTACAACATCCCTGCAAGACAAATATTCTGATTTCCATTTTGCAGATGAAGAAGATAAAGTTCAGAGATGTTATGTAATTTACCTAACTTACCTAAGATCACACAGCTAGTAAGTGGCAGAGACAAGATGGGACTCTAGTTCTGCATGCTTCCGGGACCCAAGTCCTTTTCACAGTGCTCAGAACAAAAGGAAACTGCCTGAGATGGTGATACTCTACTAAAGGCAGGCAAGACTAGAGGACAGTGGGAGTTATAGAGACTTCAGGGGGAGGCTGGGGTAAAAGAGTTTGGGGGTCTAGAAGAACCTGATGTTCCTAATCTTGGAGGAAGTGAGAGATAGACTCCCTTTCCCCCTGCTTCTCTTGTTGCCTGAAGGACCATTGAAACGCTGATGAAACTGGGGGTCTTATGAGTATTCACCCTCCATCACCACCAGCACTGTGGCTGTGTAGTTGAGGCCAGAGGGTATGGTCTAGAGGCCCTTTCTGGGTGCTAATTCTGGAAAGTTTCTTGTTCTCCCTCTTCCCTACATCCAATTAACCTCCAAGTGCAGTGGATTTTACTTTTGTGATAATACTTCTCTTTGACCCCCACCAGAGCCTGGTGCAGGTCCCTATTGTGTCTCCTCACTGTCTTACCGCTTCCGCTTTCACTTTCTCCAGTTTCCCTTCTGTGCTGCTGTCTGAGTGATCTCTCTAAAGTGTATGTATGATTACACAATTCCTCTGCTTAAAACACTTTGATGGCTCTGCCACGTCTTCAAGATATGGGCCAAATTCCTCATCTCAGCTCTGGGGTCTTTCACCTCCAGCTCCTGCTATCTCTCTGGCTTACCCTTACCTGCCTTGGTCTTATGTGCAACAAGACTGAATTCCATGAATGCAGTGAACTCTCTCTCATGCCTCAAGGCCTTTGTCTCTGCTGTTCTTTCTCGCTGGAATGCTGCTTTCCGGTTAACTCTTACTCAGATCTGAGGTTTCTGTTTAGATGACATTCCTGTGGAGACTCTCCGTAGAATGACGATGGGGTCATGGGCTGTCCTGTCATGGACCCTTATCACACCACCCACACTACCATCCTGTAATTTCCTTTTTTGTGAAATTTCTGTCTGTCTCTCAATCTTGGCTGCATATTCGAAATACCAGGGCAGCTTTAAAGAAGCTGATGCTGGGGCCACGCCCCCCAGAAATTCTGAGTTAATTAATCAGGGTGAGACCCAGGTTTTGGTAATTTTAAAAGCTCTCTAGGTGATTCTAATATGCAACCAGGGATCATGGCTCTTGAGAGGAAGCTCTGTGGGGCCAGGAGTCATGCCTGTCACAGTCCCCCCCCCTTTTTTTTAAGATAGAGTCTCACTTTGTTGCCCAGGCTGGAGTACAGTGGCATGATCTTGGCTCAATGCAACCTCTGCCTTCTGGGTTCAAGCTATTCTCCTGCCTCAGCCTCCTGAGTAGCTTGGACTACAGGCGTACACTGCCACACCCGGCTAATTTTTGCATTTTTAGTAGAGACAGGGTTTCACTGTGTTGTCCAGGCTGGTCTCTAACTCCTGACCTTAGGTGATCTGCCTACCTTGGCCTCCCAAAGTGTTGGGATTACAGGCGTTAGCCACTGCACCCTGCCACATTCATCTTTATAAACCCTCACTTGGTACTAAACTGTTCAGGTATTTGATAAGGGCGTTGTATAAATGAGTGAAACAGTTTCTAGAAAAGATGCAGGATCCCCTAAGGATAAAAAATAGTGCACACCATGGCCGGGCAAGGTGGCTCATGCCTGTAATCCTAGCACTTTGGGAAGCTGAGGCGGGTGGATCACCTGAAGTCAGAAGTGGCGGGTGCCTGTAATCCCAGCTACTCAGGAGGCTGAGGCAGGAGAATCACTTGAACCCGGGAGGCAGAGGTTGCAGTGAGACAAGATCGCACCATTGTGCTCCAGCCTGGGCAACAAGAGCGAAACTTTGTTCCAAAAACAAACAAACAAACACACACCACCAAATATGTTTGGGTAGCAAATTAGAACTTTTTTTTTTTTTTTTTTTTTTTTTTTTTGGTGAGATGGATTCTCGCTCTGTCACCCAGGCTGGAGTGCAATGGTGCGATCTTGGCTCACTGCAACTTCCGCCTCCTGAGTTCAAGCCATTCTCCCGCCTCAGCCTCCCGAGTAGCTGGGATTACAGGCATGCGCCACCACGCACAGCTAATTATTATTATTATTTTTTTTTGTACTTTTAGTAAAGGCGGGGTTTTGCTGTGTTGGCCAGGCTGGTCTCAAACTCCTGAACTCAGGTGATCTGCCCACCTTGTCCTCCCAGAATGCTGGGATTACAGGCGTGAGTCACCATGTCTGGATGCAAGTTAAAGCTTTTAAAGGTTTTATAGAACAATCACTCCCCTGTCTTGTAAGAACTTGCTGATCATTCAGGTCACTTTTAGAAAAAGTTCATAGTTTTGTTTACTTGTTTACTCACAGTGAAAACTAAACGTTTAGCTCATTGTCCCTTGTGTGTGGCTGGGCCCCCTTTGGAAGGCCTTCTCTCTTCTCTGTGCCCACAGTGAAGCCATATGCCAACTGTCAGAGGTCTAAAACCCACCTCTAAAGGAATGGTGTGTAATTTTTTTCTTTTTTTTTTTTTTTGAGACGGAGTCTCACTCAGTCGCCCAGGCTGGAGTGCAGTGGCGTGATCTCAGCTCACTGCAAGCTCTGTCTCCCGGGTTCACGCCATTCTCCTGCCTCAGCCTCCCGAGTAGCTGGGACTACAGGCGCCCATCGCCACGCCCGGCTAATTTTTTGCATTTTTTTTTTTTAGTAGAGACGGGGTTTCACCGTGTTAGCCAGGATGGTCTTGATCTCCTGACCTGATGATCCACCCGCCTCGGCCTCCCAAAGTGCTGGGATTACAGGCGTGAGCCACCGCGCCCTGCCGAATGGTGTGTAATTTAAGTATCACTGGAAATTTCTTGAAAAATTTCAACAGGAAGCCATCACAAAACCCCCTTGTCAATATCTCTGCTGTCTTCCCCTTAATGGCTGTCTCCAGTCTCCTTGCCTCTAGCTTCTTTACCCTTCTGCCCCTCTCTGGTAAAAAACTCTTTTTCTTCCAATGTCCAGCAATTCAGCCCTTTCCTTCTGCTGGTGTCTCCCAGATAGCGAGGCAAAAGCCTGAAGCTAGCTGAACAGTGACCACCCATTCTTTTTTCCTGTGCTCTCCTGGGAGGCCCCAGTTCATCTCGACATATCGTGAAGCTCTTTCTGTCAGGACTCCTCTGTACAGGCACCAGCATTGCACTGGGCTTCTAGGAGCAAGTGAGCATTCACCTAGCACAGTGTCACCATGCGGTATGCAGGGAGGGGAGGGGCTGGAGAGGAGGAATGGGAGAAGAGATGGGCAGGTGCCAATTCCAGTAGGTCTCCCTCCACAAGGTCTGATAGAAGATCAGTGGAAGCACAAGGATGGCATGGGGGCTGGCCAACATCACTCCAAGTAGACATACAATTAACAATGCCCTTCAGCCATAGACCACCAGGGACACACTCAAAATTGCATTAGTTGGATTTATTGCTGTTTTCAACGAGGGAGAATTCTCTAGATGTGTGTCTTTTGTGTGTCCAAATTTTCTCATATTTTGGGGAACAGTAGGGCATATCAGGAAGGTGTTAGGAGGGCTTGTTATAGGATTTGGACTTGTCAGATGATTTGGGGGAGGGTTCAAGGAAGTGGGCTTTGCTCTGGGTTGGGTGCTATCAAGTATTAGTCAGCTTGGGATGCCATAAAAAAATACCCCAGACTGGGCGGCTTAAACAACAGAAATTTCTTTTCTTTTCTTTTTTTGTTTTTTGAGACAGTCTTGCTCTGTTGCCCAGGCTGGAGTGCAGTGGTGCAATCTCGGCTCACTGTAACCTCTGCCTCCCGGGTTCAAGTGATTTTCCTGCCTCAGCCTCCCGAGTAGCTGGGATTACAGGTCCATGCCACTACACCTGGATAAGTTTTGTATTTTTAGTAGAGACGGGGTTTCACCGTGTTGGCCAGGCTATTCTTGGACTCCTGACCTCATGTGATCTGCCTGCCTTGGGCTCCCAAAATGCTGGGATTACAGGTGTGAGCCACTGTGCCTGGCCCAGAAATTTATTTTCTTACAGTTCTGGATGCTGCAAGTCCGAGATCAAAGTGTTGGCAGGTCTTTTCTCCTGAGGCCTTGCTCCTTGGCTTGCAGATGACTGCCTTCTTTCTGTGTGCTCATATGGTTGCCCCTCCATGTGTGGATGTCCCTGCTGTTCTCTTCTTTTTTTTTTTGAGACAGGGCCTCACTCTGTTGCCCAGGCTGAAGTGCAGTGGAGACCATGTTTCACTGTAGTCTTCTTGATCTCCCAGGCACAAGGGATCCTCCAGCCTCAGTCTCCTAAGTAGCTGGGACCCCATTCGTGCGCCACCACGCCAGGCTAATTTTTTTTTTTTGTAGAGACAGTGTCTCCCTTTGTTGCCCAAGCTGATCTCTAACTCCTGGGCTCAGGCCATCCTTCTGCCTTGGCCTCCCAGAGTGCTATGATTACAGGTGAGAGCTACCACGCCTGGCTCAAATTTCCTCTTTTTATAAGGACACCAGTCAGATTGGATTAGGGCCCATCCTTACAGTCTCATTTTAACTTAATCATCTCTTCAAAGACTTTATCTCTAAATACAGTCACATGCTGAAGCACTGGGGGTTAGGGCATTAATATATGAATTTTGGGGGATCATAATGCATCCCCAAATAGAATCTTCACATAACTCATCTATGAGGTGAGAGAAATGAATGGAGGTGAAAGTTGGCCTTGGTAAAGGAGCAGCTGTCACTCCTTAGTCAGAAGAGGCGGATGACTGGACATCCTTTCTTGTGACTTGGCCAATGTTCATGTTTTGTCTGTGTTGAGATGTGATTATGGAGGGGTCATGCTTTCATCTTCATTCATCACGGAGTGGCCTTGTCTGATGTTGATGCTCTGTGAAATTGTTTGTGTTCAACAGGAGAACACCATGACTTAGCTGTGGGTGCCAGGGCAGCTTGTAGCAACACCGAGGCCCGACTGATAAAACCAGACCAGCTCCCAGCTGTCCAGGGATGTTTTCTCTTTTTTACAATATGGTACAAGCAGCGTGCTGCAAAGCAAATGCAGCTTTGGCATACTTGCCACTCTTTCCTACTTAGAAATTCTTGTGCCAACACTGGGTGGCTGAGGGAGTGTGGCAACATTCAGTCCCTTTCCAAGAATGCACGGAGCCTGCACACCTGGCAGTGGAGGGAGTAGGTGTTTCCACACCTCTGTCAGCTTAGGTCTTCAACTGGTCACCTTGAGGACGGACACAGCCTGCTGGTTGAGTGCCACGCTGGAACTCCTGAGGAAGTGCTTAACATCCCACTTCCCCTGGTGTATTAGTTATCTATTGCTGCTGCAACAAATTACCACAAACCCGGTGGCTTAAAGCAGCACACATTTATTTTCCCAGTTGCTTTGGATCAGGAGTGTAGACATAGCTTAATTGAGTCCTCTGCTTGGGGTCTCACAAGGCTACAGTCAGGGTGTTGTTGGCTAGGACTGGATTCTCATCGGAGGCTCAACTGGAGAGGGATCTGCTCCTGAGCTCACTTAGGTTGTTGGCAGAATTCATGTCTTCATGGCTGTAGGACTCATGGCAACTTGCTTATCCAAAGATAGCAATGGAGAGAGAGACTTTAGAAGACTAGCACTCTATGTTTAAGTAGTCATGTACAAGTAATCACAGCACAGCCCATGACCATTGCCACATTTCATTGTTAGAAGCAAGTCTCAGGTTCTGGTTACAGTAAAGGACAGGGCATGAAATGTAAGTGTGAATATCAGGAGGGACAACCAAGGGGACCTGCCACCACACCTATGATGTCCTGACCACCTTGGAAAATCCGTGGATGGCTGCAAGTCAGTGAAGCCAGGTAGAAAAAGGCAGGGTGAAGGCACAGAGGTGTTGCTGAAGCCATAGCAAGTCCTCTGCATACTTTGAAAACTTTATTTTTTAGGGTAAATCTGATTTTGAGGAAAGAGCAAAACGGTACCCACAGTATAACTTCCTCAGGCACTGCTATGAAGGGGTAAGCCTCATAGGTTTGTATGAATTCAGAAAGTCAGTACTAGGGGCACAAAAGAAGCACTTAAGAGTAGGTGGACCTAAGGGGATGCCATACTTTGAAGGTGTCCTCCAAAAGCATGTGTTGGAAGCTTAATCCCTAATGCAACATTGTTGGGAGCTGGGGCATCATTGGAGGCCTTCACCCTCACGACCTCATGAATGGCTTGAGGCTGACTTTAGCTCTCAATCTTGATTCCTCTCTCTTTCTTGCTCTCTTGTCCTCTCACCTTCCACAATGGGGTGATGCAGTAAGGAGGCCCTTGCCAGATGCCAGGCACCTTGGTCTCTGATTTTCCAGCCTCCAAAACTGTAAGGAAATACATTTCTGCTCTTTATAAATGACCCATTCTGTGGTATTCTTCTATAGCAGCACAAAATGGACTAATATGAGAGAGTTGCCAAGGATATCAGCCATACATGAAATGGGAAAGAGAAAGGACCAGAGGAAAGTTCAGAAGCAATTCAGGGCTCTGGCAATGGGCAGCCAGAGGTATGGTCCAGTAACAAAGCCCAAGTTAAGGAGCTGAACTTGATACAGAAACTCTGCAGACAGGCAGAGAGGTCATAGGTACATTTAACATCTCCTTCCTAACCAGGAAGGGAAAGGCAGAAAGGCCTGCAACCCAGATGTCTGTATGAGGCAAGTGGGGACCAGGCCATGTCAGCCTGTCACCAGGTCTGGGTCAGCACTGTGGGATGATAGTGGACTTAGGAATGTCTGTGGAAGCAATGTAAGTAGAGTAGATGTGATTCTACAGGATGTTTGGACACCGAGTGTCTTACAGAATAAATCCTACTTGATGACGGGTCTGGCTAAGAGAAAAAACCAAACCAAAACAAAACAAACCCCGCTTCATTTAAAAAATGTGAGAACCAAACAAAATTATCTAGGTACTTTGGATGTGGATGATATTTCATACTCAGTATCTGACCATATGCTGAGCCATAAAACAAGTCCCAATGAATTCCAAATAATCAAAATCATACAGAGTATGTTTTCTGATTACAATGGAATACAATGGAATTGGATTATAAATCTATTGATACTGCAAAAAGCACAATTACTTTTGCACCAACCTAGTATTTAGGAAGATTCCATAATTTGGAAATCAACCTACTTGTAAATAATTCACGGGCAAAGAAGAAAATCACCAGGGAAAGTAGATAATGAAAGATAATGAAATACAGTTTTTTCAAAATTCGGGTGATGTAGTTAAAGCAGTGCTTAGAGGAAAATTTATAGCTTTAGATGCTTATATTACAAAAGCAAGAAGGCTTAAAGTCAGTGACTTAAGGTACCACCTTAAGAAGGCAGAAAAAAAGCAACGTAAACCCAAAAGTAAACAAACAGAAGGAACTAACAAAGGTAAGAGCAGAAACCAACGAAATAAAAGAGAGAAAAACAATAGGAGAAAATGAACAAATTCAGCTATGTTTTGTGTGGTCAGAGAGAGCTAGGCTACTCTCTGTTCACACAGATTGATTCATTTGGAGTGGGAAAGAGAACATGAAATAATAGGTAATTACATCCTTTCGAGGTTTTCTTTCTTTCTTTTTTTTTTAAATAAGAGACAGGGTCTCACTATGTGGCCCACTCCCACTGGAGTGCAGTGGTGTGATCTTAGCTCAGGGCAACTTAAGTTCTTGATGCTTTTGCTCATCCCCTCACAACCGAAAGAGAACGTTTTTGCCAGCAGGCGGCAGCGCTGGCGCCTGAAAACGCCAAAGAGCAGCGTCCCGGGTTGGCCCGGAGACTAATGATCGCCGCCGGGCTGACATGGGGCAGTCATCTGAAGACAGGAGACAGTCAATTCCAGAAAGCAAATCCCCACTCAAACTTAGAAAAAAGTTAGCGATTTTACAAAAACATCTGAACCCTAACTGCTGGTGGAGTTAAAGCTCGAAAGACTTGGCTCTTCAAAGCCAGGGGTTCTTTACGAGAAAGCTGGAAACTGGCTTCAGAAAACCTCTCTCCGCATTGTATGCAAATCTGCCCCCCCCTTTTTTCTTTTTCCCTGGGAGATCGTCCAGTTATCAGATTCTCAAAATGGACAGCGACTTAAAACGATTAAAGACCATTGCAACAAATGCCCCTGCGAACACCACTCCGAAGTTAATCGCGCAGAAGTCTGGACTTTAAAAGGTGGTGGTAAAGTGCGCTCAGGCATGGGTAGGAGGTGCGGCAGGCGGGGCACAGCTACTTGCTTTTATAATTTTTTTTCTTCCTGATGGACCAACGCTGTGAAAAATCCTCAGAGGGGCTTTGGAGCCGAAGTGGAGTGACTGCAGTTTGCAGGCCTGTTATGTTCGCCAATCAAGGTTTTCTCATAAATTTCCTTTTTTAATCCTTGTAGCAATCCTCTGAGTTTGGTGTTAACATCCTTAATATTATTCCCAAAAATCCCTTAAGAGGGCTCTTAATGGAGCGCAGGCTTTTGTGGTCCTGGATTTTCAAAACTTCCATGAGATTTCCTTTGTTGAAATGAATTGTCCTTTATAGATAGCCTTTCATTTGTTTATTTTGTCTGCCTCTTTCAATAAAGAGGCACCCTCCCCTCAAAATTGGCAGCACAAGCACAGACGTAAACGCGGGAACCAATGCGATTTTAGGTTGAATTTAGGACAGCGCTGGAACTTCACTTTTCCCCTCTTGCGGTCACACGAGGTGGGCTGCGGCCCTGACAGGGTTTGGGCGGGAGAAACGCGGTTCGGGACTCCGCGGCCGCCTAGGCGCGGGGCTGACCTGCGGGGTTGGGGTGGGGGGAGGGAGGTCGGGGCCCGGCCCCACGTGGCCGCCGCTGCCGGGCTCACCCCAGCCCCGCCCGGAGGCGGCCCCGCGGCCCCGGCTAGCCAGGGCGGGCAGCCACCGCTGCCCTACTCCTTCCCTCCGCGTTCCGGGTCTCGGAGCCGCCGTGAGGAGGATGAGTCCCTGGAGCTGGTTCCTGCTGCAGACCCTCTGCCTCCTGCCCACGGGCGCAGCTCGGCGGCGCGGGGCGCCTGGCGCCGCCAACTGCGAGCTCAAGCCCCAAGTAAGACGCGCGTCGGGTGCTGGAGAGGTGGCCTCTCCGCACCTCCTTGGGATGGTTTCCCTCCGATCCCCGCGAAGCAGCGCTTTCGGACCCGGAGCCGACTTCCGCAGCTGGGCTTTCACCTAGCACCGCGGCGCTCCTTGCTCGCGCGCCTTTCCGCGCACTCGGGTTCCTCTTTCCCGCAGGGGAGCGGCCAGCAGGCTCCAAGGGACTCAGTGCCCTGGCCTTTGCCCTCCGCCAGCCCAAGGGCGTCCGGGAGGGCCCCTGGGGTCTCGCCAGCCATTTTCGCGAGCTTTTGGGGGACCGATCCGCTAGGACGTAGCGGAGCAGTAACTTGGGTACATTTATTTGAAGTTTCTTCTTCCCTCTCTTCCTTAAGAGTTTAATTTCACCTGCTCTTATCAAAATATTAACAGCGCCCTGCAGCTGCTTGGTTTAACCTTTATATGTTCAGTGCCTGAGTTAGAAGGGACTTTAGGGAGTTGAAGCCATTTCCCTTGTTTTACGGATCTGGGAAACTGACACTCAGCGGGGGACCTGTGTGCTCCAGGTCACAGAGTGCGTTTGCGGAGTGACCACTGCCTGAGCCTTGCGTGTCCAGCCGGGCGCTTTAGATGTTCGCATCAGGTTTTGCAGGTGAGGGAAACCCAGGCAAGGGAGGCCCAGTGACCTGCCCGAGTCCACACAGCTCTATAGCGGACAGGTCTTGCGTCTCCGAGGCTGGACCTCTTTAGAGATGAATATTTCCTTCTCTGATCAGTTTTCCTACCCTCAGAATTTTCTGTGGTTCTCGACTCCCTCTCTTCTGAGTGCGGCATAGGTTGAATTTCGAGCATTTGTTCCGGTGGGTTTGATCTTTTTGCGTCCCTGGCTCTGGGGAGGGCCATGCCAGGCTTATCCTTCTGGTGCGCCCGCGACGCGGGGGGTTGGGGGGTTTGGGGGTTGTAGGGAGTGGGGCTGGAATTTAGAGGTCCGCCCATCTTTGATGACACCTGCGCAGCTCCCCGGTCTGCCTCTACCCGTGGCCATTCGCAATTCTATTCCTCATCCCAACTGCCGCAAAGCAGAGGACGGCCAAATACAGCCGATCCTGGAGCTCGGGGCTGGCTGGGAAGACGCACGGTGTTCGCCTCTCTAAGGTGTCGCGAGTCTGCGGACGGCCCTCTACCAAGGCAGGAAGCGCAGCAGCTGGAGAGGGGAGTCTGCACCAGGCGTGGTTTCAAACTCTGTTGCGGAGTGGCCGCTTCATGCTTGTTAGACAAGGCAGGAGTCCATCTCCTCACAAGAAAGCACGATGTCTTTCACTTCTGCAAAACCTATTATCAATGGGTAATTATGACGAGTGAGTCAGGATAAGATTTGTCTCCTTTAGAATCTGTCTTTATGAGTCCTTTAGTCCATCGGTTGTCCTACCTTTTGGTCTCAGGACTCCTTTACATTACAAAAAATTATCAAAGAAGCCCGGCATGGTGGCTCACTCCTGTAATCCCAGCACTTTGGAAGGCCAAGGCGGTGGATCTCTTGAGCCCAGGAGTTGCAGACCAGCCTGAGCAACATGGCGAGACCCTCGCCTCTACAAAAAAAAAAAAAAAAAAAAAAAAAAAAAAAAAAATTACCAGCGTGGGGACATGTGCCTGCAGTCCCAGCTACTCCAGAGGTGAGGTGGGAGGAAACCTTGAGCATGGCAGGTGGAGGCTACAGTGAGGTGCGATTGCACCGCTGCACTCCAGCTTGGGTGAAAGAGCGAGACCCTACATCCAAAAAAAAAAAAAAAAAAAGTATTGAAAACCATAAAACACAACATAGCACACATTCCATTAGCCATCAGAGCAGTGACCTCATTACATACGTGTAGCCTCCAGAAAATTCTACAGCACCTTGTGAGAAAATGAGGGTGAAAGGAAAATATCTTAGTTTTGTGAAAACTGTTTTGACCTTATAGACTCCCTGAAAGTCTCTTCGGCACACCCACAGGTCCTTGGACCATACTTTGAGAATCGCTGTTCTATTCTGTGGGCAAACTCTGTCTTACCCCCTGTGGAACTGGGAAGGCCAATCAGTGGCACATATTGCTGTATGTCTGACCCACATGCTGTAAGGGCATTGTGGTTGGGTCCCTCAGTGGGTTGGGGTCTTGAGATTCTAGAGGGGAAGTCCTGGGATCCAGTCTCCGATCCAGTGCAGCAGTCCTTATAGGATTCTGCAGGATTGTAGGCTTGAGAGCTGGTTTGGTTTTCATGGTTGGTTAATCATTAGGGAGGTCTTCTGAGCCTAAATTGGCCCCTAGACACTACAGGGTTTACCCTGAGCACCACGCAGGTTGAGTCTCTTTTCTTATCATAACAGAACTCTTAGTATTCTTTCCTATTCCTGCCTAATGTCTTTTTTAAAAAAATTATTTTATTTTATTTTTTTTTGAGTGTTGCTCTGTCACCCAGGCTAGAGTGCAGTGGCATGATCTTGGCTCACTGCAACCTCAGCCTCCCCGTTTCAAGTGATTCTTCTGCCTTAGCCTCCTGAGTTGCTGGGATTACAGGCGTCCACTACTTGCGCCTGGCTAATTTTTATATTTTTAGTGGAGATGGAAGTTCACCATCTTGACCAGGCTCTCGAACTCCTGACCTCATGATCGACCCGCCTCGGCCTCCCAAAGTGCTGGGATTATAGTTGTGAGCCATCATGCCCGGCCTGATGCCTTTTACACTTGCTCTTTCTTCCCCCTGGAAAGTTCTCCCCTTATTTATCCACAGGCTTGCTCCCTTACCTCCAATGGCTTTGGCTCAAGTGTCTCTCAATGAGTTTCTTCCTGATTACTCTCGTAAAGGTGATATCAACCGCTGCCACCACTACCATCTGCCTTCCCTGCTTTATTTTTATTTATAGCACTTAATCACCATCTGATAAAAATTTTTGTTTATTGCTACCCCTTCCCCTGAGTCATCTTCATAAGGGCAGGGTTTTTTGTCTGTTTTATTTGCCTCTGTATCCCCAGTATCCAGAAGAATGCCTGGCCATAGCAGATGCTCAACAAATATTTGTTGAATGAAAAGGAAAATGTAAAGCCAGCTTCATTATGGCTGGGCTGCTTAAGAGCAATCTTGGAAAAGTGCAGTTATTGCAGGTCCAGTGATGCTAGGATGGGAGGAGCTGAGGGGGTGCTGGGTGTTATGGAGTTAGCTTGCAATACACAGTTGTCATTGTGCCTTGTTCTTTTTCACTGGATGGACTACACAGGTGTCTGTTAAAATCTCAGTTTGATTCAGAAGCTTGTAGCTTCTATGTCTCAGTCACCCATGGCCATGTTTTCTCTCTCTTTTTTCTTTTCTTTTTTTGAGACAGAGTCCTGCTCTGTCACCCAGGATGGAGTGCAGTGTTGTGATCATAGCGCACTGTAACCTTGAACTCCAGGCCTCAAATGGTCTTCCTGCCTCAGCTTCCCAAAGTCTTGGGATTACAGGCATGAGCCACCATGTCCGGCTGTCTTTTCCTTCTGGGAACAGTTGTAACAAGGTAGAAGGGACATGTTAATAGTGGTTCAGTTTTATTTTCTTTTAAACCATCCTAATGTTAAAATCTATGGCTTCTTCTAATTGCCATATATTTTAACAGTGAAATGGAGTAGTGAAGGTTTTTTTTTCTGTTTTTTTTTTATTTTTTTTATTTTTTTGTAGAGATAAATAGCCTTACCCTGAGGATATCAGTATGAGAGAGGCAGAGGCAGCTGCACCAGTACAGTAAGTGCAAGGGTCCGGGGGTTCGCCAGTGGGCAAGGTAAGGTAAAGAAGAGTCCTGAAGACTCTTCTTTCAGCCTGTGCCCTGCCGAAGACGTGTCTGGTGGGGCAGGATCAGTGTTCAACAGGAATGGTTATTGACGCACACAGTGGGAGTCTGGGTGCCCTGTTTGTCAGAACAGAACTGTAGGTATTGAAGAAGTTGTACATGATAAGATTCACTTCTTTAAAAAAACTCTTTTTGAGCGCCTATGTAGTAGTATATGGCAAGTATTTCAGTATTTGGGAATATGAAGGTGAATAAGATATAGCCCTTGGCATAAAAAAAAACAGAAAAGCCCCTGACTTGTGTTAACTTGAAAAGAGAAGATGGGAAAGGTGGCACCTGAGGATGTAACAAGGTCAGTGTGGCATTTACCTGGGCAATCATCTGGGATCGGGAAGGTGAGCTGGACAGAGCTTTTCTAGATTTGGAGTCAGGTGGCATTCCTGAGCAACAATGCAACTAGCAGGGTATTAACTGAAAAAAGATATGACTCTGAATAACAAGTAAAGTCTATTGCATGTTAAGGCTGCATAAATATGGTGTTTAAAAGCCTGGACTCAGGAGCCAGCCTACCTGTCCACCACTTAGCACAAGACCTATTTTTGCTCCCACCATACCACTCCAACTATTCTTGTCTGGGTCCCTAGTGACTTCAGTGGTGCTCAATCCAGAGGTCAGTTCTCAAATTCTTGATTTATTTGGCCTACCATTCACATTTAACCCACTTGCTTACTTTCTGCTCCTTGAAGTACTTTCTTCAATCGGCCTCCTACTCTTCTGATTTTCCCAGCAACCTTGCTGGCCACTTCTCATTCTCCCTTGCTAGCTGCTCTTCTTTCCCCAGACTTATTAGGGTGAGAGGGCCCTGAGTCTACTTCTAGACCTTTTCTCCTGTGGACATCCTGTTGCAGACTTATCTAGTTCCATGGCTTTAAAGACCATCTACGTGGTGATGATGCCCTCATCTTTATCTCTGGCCCAGGCCTCTCCCAAGCTCCAGACTTACAGATTCACCTACCAGCTGGACCTTGGCACTAGGTTGTGTGCTTGACATGTCATCTGCACAGATCCAAAACCAAATTTCTGACCTTTCCCTGTAAATGATAACCTCATCCTTTCATCAGCAAGTTCTGTTTTTTCTTTTTTCTTTTTCTTTTTTTTCAAAATTTTGAGATAGGGTCTCACTCTGTTGCCCAGGCTGGAGTGCAGTGGTGCGATCACAGCTTACTGCAGTCTCATCCTCCCAGGCTCAAACCGTCTTCCTACCTCAACCTCCTAAGTAGCTGGGACCAGAGGTGCCTGCCACCATGCCTGGCTAATTTTTAAATTTTTTGTAGAGACAGGGTCTTGCTGTGTTGTCCAGGCTGGTCTCAAACTTTTGGGATCAAGCTTCCCACAGTGTTGGGATTATAGGCATGAGGCACCGTACTGGCCAGCAAATCCTGTTTTCTAGACTACATCTGGAATTTGATCACTTCCATCAATCCTGTCACTCCCACTTTGATTATTTTGGTAATGTCCTAACTGACCTACTTGTGTCTGCCCTCATCCTTCTATTCATCCCAGCCTCCAGGGTGATCCTTTGAACACACTGTCAGCTGATGTCACTCCTCTCTCAAAAACCTGGGCTGGCTCCCATTTGACTCAGTTGAAAGCCTGAGCTCTTCCTTGTTGGGGTCCGCGTGTTTCCTAAACAAAGGAATGAACACACAAGACAACACAAGACAAGACAAACATGGCGGCTGCCTCGAATGGCGCGCTCTGCTTTATTTTATACAGTCGTTTGTGGAATGTTGCCAAGTCACAAGACACATTGTTGTTTTTCTGACCTTTCCCTGACTTTCTGGATTTTCAAGATGTTTACACATAAACAAGCCCCAGGGTCTGCTGTTTGCAACTGGCTCCTTTGTCCTCCCTGTTTGCAGGGAAGGAACGCCCTGCTTCTTTTGCAAGAGCAGGACTTATCGGGAACCTCTCGTTTGTGATCACATAGTCCTCTACACTTCCTGGGGCTTTTCCAGGGGCCCACCAACCCTGCATGGCTTGGCCTTACTCACCTCTCTGACGTCTGCCTCCTGCTTTCCTCTTCAGCTATCCCTTTCAGTCGTGCTGGCCTCCTTGCTGGTCTTCCAGTACATGGAGGCCCTCCCTGCCTCAGGGCCTTTGCACTGCTGTTTCTGCCTCCTGGAGGGAATGCTCTTCTCTTAGATATCCCCTTAGTGGGCCCCTTGTCTCCTTCATGGCAAGGCTTAGATGTCTTTCTAGACAGTGACTTTTCTGGTCCCCCTACTTAAAATCACCCCTGCAACCCTGTGCCACAGTACTCACTATCCCTTTTCTGGCTTACATGTTCTTTTTGTGGTTTTTGTTGTCAAATGATCCTTTATAGAAATGTTTTCCTTTGTGCTCCTTAACTAGCTGGGCATTCCGCTGCACCATTGTTGATGTTATCTATGATGTCATGAGTGTGGCAGCCATCAAGATTCAGCCCACAGACTGGGAAGTCCCCAGGATCTCTTTAATGGTTCCAGAGAGTTCTCTGGCTAAAGATTGGTGCTGCCAACCTCATCAAAAGTGATATTTCCACTGTGTTTAATATTATCCTGTTTCTTTCTGTCTCTTGCTGGTTCCTTGAAGGCTTCGATGATCTGGGCAGAAGTAGAAGGTACCACCTCAATCTGGGCCTGTCTGTTCTGAATGGTCAGTTTCACTGTAGTCCTCAGACCCCTCCAGTCACTGGTTGGCTTGGCAATGTCATCACCAATCTTTTTTGGAGACAGACGCAGGGGGGCTGATGTTGGAGGCCAGCACAGACGAGGCATTGACTTCACCCCCAGTGCAACTCAGGTATACGACTTTGATCTCGTTAGGATCCAACTTAGGCGGCATGGTGGAGGCAGCTCGTGGCAGATGAACCCAGATTTGGGACACTGGAAGAAAGTTACGTCTTGGCCTCCTCCAAGATGAAAGACTTAAAGCCGGCTTACATGTTCTCCACAGCAATTAGCACCAACAGGGCCCTGTGTGTCACTCACTGCTGTATTCTCAGTGCCTAGAACAGTGTCTGGCACATGGTAGGCTCAGCAGAAATAATTGTGTTGAATGCAGGCAGTGGGAAAGTCCATGCACAATGTTTGGGTGGAGACTAGCACACAACGAACAGCTGCTGTTAGCATCGGTACTGTCATTGCACGGCTAGAGGCCAGACATATGTGTGAGTGTGTGTGTGTGTTTTACATTTAAGCAGTTTTCAGTGAAAAGATCATACAGTGACCTTATTTCTAGACCAGTAATAGGTGAAAAGGCAACAATAAATAAATAATAAAACGAAAATGGATGCATATTGAACAGACTGCTTCTGAAGAGAAATGCAGGTATTTTGAGGTTGGATGGGGGCCTTAGGCAGATTAAGTGTATTGGATTAAAACAAACCAAAACTGAACCAAAGCAAATCCCACCCCTCCATTATCCTGCAGTATGGGTTTGGTTTTCCTGGGAATATATTTGTTTAACATGATGGTGTCCTGATAGATGAATCAGGTGCCCATGGCTTTAATAATAACATTTCAGCTTGTTTGCTGTGTTTCCCAGTTGGAAACCATGTAGAAGTTCTTGGGTAGACTGCCTGGAAGTTGTGCAGTTAGATCTCTTATATAGGCCAGTGGTCCCCAGACATTTCACGAGCCAGACCTCTACATGAACAAATAAACTAATAGTACTCTTCGAAGGCTGCCTCTACCTTTTTGTAGGTAATAATTGTTACCTGTTTACAATTAACCAAAGACATAACTGTCAATCTCAGCTTTTGATTAGCATCTATTATAGTTACCCAGTGTCTTCTACCCTGTTGATCTAATTCTAACCAACAGTGAGACATTTGATTGCTTAATTCGCCTTAGCAGACGTTCTTGGTAGACGTACAGTTTCCATTTCGTTTTTGAAGTATTTGAATAACCCTAGGGACCCTTATTACTGCATAAGAGGATGCCTAGGGGATGGGGACCCTGTAGTTGATTCATCTCTTAATATTACTTCAACAATCAATGGTTTAAAATTTTTTTTTCTTCTTTTTTGAGACTGCGTCTTGCTCTGTTGCCCAGGCTGGAATGCAGTGGTGGGATCTCGGCTCACTGAAACCTCCGCCTCCTGGTTCAAGCAATTCTCCTGCCTCAGCCTCCCAAGTAGAGTAGCTGGCACTACAGGAGCATGCCACCACGCCCAGCTAATTTTTGTATTTTTTGTAGAGGTGGAGTTTCATCATGTTGGACAGGCTCGAACTCCTGACCTCAAGTGATCCACCATACTTGGCCTCCCAAAGTGCTGGGATTATAGGTGTCAGCCACTATGCTCGGCCTAAAATTTGTTTTTTTGAGATGGAGTCTCGCTCTGTCCCCCAGGCTGGAGTACAGTGGTGCGATCTCTGCTCACTGCAACCTCCACCTCCTAGGTTCAAGCAATTCTCCTGCCTCAGTCTCCCAACTAGCTGGGACTACAGGCGCCCTCCACCATCCCTGGCTAATTTTTTGTATTTTAGTAGAGACGGGATTTTACCATGTTGCTGAGGCTGGTCATGAACTCCTGAGCTCAGGTAATCCGCCTGCCTTGGCCTCCCAAAGTGCTGGAATTACAGGCGTCAGCTACCATGCCGGGCCAATAAGGTGCCTTTCAATAGAGGCACACATGAAACAAGGTTATGTTTTGATCAGTTGATGAAAATGTTATTAACAGGAACTTAACCTTTTGTTTCCCTTAGGAACAACAGTTTAGTATTTGCTAATTTTGTGTTTGTGGCAACTTTATAAAATATAACTACCATGAATAATGAGAATTGCTTGTAGACGGAAACTTCATAATCCAAGGGAAGTATGTTACTTAAAAGGCTGAAGTCAAACCCTTCAGTAAAGTGAATATGTTCCAAATATTTCTCCCTCCCTCCCTCCCTCCAGTCCTTCCTTCTCTCTCTCTTTCTTTCTTTTTCTGAGATAAAGTCTCATTCTGTAGACCAGGTTGAAGCACAGTAGTGCGATCTGCAGCCTCAACCTCCTGGGCTCAAGCAATCCACCTCAGCCTCTTGAGTAGCTGGGACTACAGGCATGCACCACCATGCCCGACTAATTTTGGTATTTTTTGTAGAGACGGGGTTTTGCTGTGTTGCCCAGGCTGGTCTCACCCCTGAGCTCAAGTGATCTGCCCGCCTCAGCCTCTAAAGTACTGGGATTACAGGTGTGAGTCACCATGCCCTGCTGAAATATACATATATATTTTTATAAACCTGGATTTTCACATTTCTGGCTTTCTTGACATATTGTTCTTGTCACTAGTATGTCTGCCACTCACACCTGAGCTCCTTGAGCACTGCGCTTCTTTGTACAGTGCGTCTTAATAAGCAGATATGCTATAAATGCCAGTTGTTGAGGTTGGGAGACACTCAGGGGCCAGGAGTGAAATGGTCTGGCCTCAGATGAACATGCACCACTGCTCAGCATGTGCAGCAGCTTGGAGATAATCTATCCAGTAGAGATTATCCAGATCTCTGCGACTGGACCTGAAGGCTTTGTGAGAGAAAGAAATGTGATCCACGTCCTAAAGGGACAGGAGCAAACTATGAAATCAGGGGCTCATTAGGACTCTAGTTTCAACCTTGGCTGTATGTTGGGATCACCAGGGGAGCTTTAAAAGTAGCATCTCTGGCCGGGCGCGGTGGCTCATGCCTGTAATTCCAGCACTTTGGGAGGCTGAGGTGGGCAGATCACAAGGTCAGGAGTTTGAGACCAGCCTGGCCAATATGGTAAAACCCCGTCTCTACTAAAAATGCAAAAATTAGCTGGGTGTGGTGGCGAGCGCCTGTAATCCCAGCTACTCAGAAGGCTGAGGCAGGAGAACTGCTTGAATCTGGGAGGCTGAGGTTGCAGTGAAGTGAGTTTGGATTGCACCACACAGCCTGGGCAACAGAGTGAGACTCTGTCTCAAAAAAACCCCAAAAAGTAGCATTTCTGAGTTCCACCTCCAGAGATTCTGATGTGATTGGTCTGGGGTGGATCCAGGCATTGGACTTGGAAAAGCTTTGTGGGTGATTCCAGTGCATAGCCAGAGTGGAAGCCTCTGCCTTTGAGGATGTTGGTTTTGAGATCTGAAGGAGCAGGGACCATCAGGTCTGCCGGGAGACAGTGAATGGGCTTCTCAGGTGTCTCTTAGATGGTATCAGGTATATATATCCTTGGAGGCCCCTGAGACTCACTTCTTTAACTC
This sequence comes from Rhinopithecus bieti, assembly GCF_001698545.2. Lineage (NCBI taxonomy): Eukaryota > Metazoa > Chordata > Mammalia > Primates > Cercopithecidae > Rhinopithecus > Rhinopithecus bieti. The sequence continues at coordinate 453,268 of NW_016810852.1, forward strand.
TTGCCCAGTTCATTGCTAGGGCAGGCATGGCACAAACTCAAAACTGGTGACTGCTATTGCTTTCTCATCTTGGAATCAACATTTTGATTGAAAAGGGGGGTCCCATCCCCTTTTGATTGAAAAGGTGGGTCTCATCCCAGACCAATCAGATCAGAATCTCTGGAGGTAGGACTCAGAGATGCTTCTTTTAAAGCTCCCCTGGTGATCCCAATGTATAGCCAAGGTTGAAACTAGAGTCCTAATGAGCCCCTGATTTCATCCTGATTTCATAATTTGCTCCTGTCTATTTAAGACATGGATTGTCCTGGCAGGTGAATCTACATGGACTCAAAAGTCTAAATTCTAGTTTGATATATTTTCTCTTGAAATGTGACTAATTCATTTCCTCTCACAGGTTCCTGACCACCCCCCTCCCCTCTCCCCCATATTGTACCTTGATGTTGCCTTTTTTCTTTTCAGCAAAGTGAGTTGAATTCCTTCTTGTGGACCATTAAGCGAGACCCGCCATCTTACTTCTTTGGCACGATCCATGTCCCGTACACCCGAGTTTGGGACTTCATCCCCGACAACTCTAAGGAGGCTTTCCTGCAGAGCAACATTGTGTACTTTGAGTTGGACCTCACAGACCCCTATACGATCTCAGCTCTCACCAGCTGTCAGATGCTGCCGCAGGGCAAGAACCTCCAAGATGTGCTCCCCAGGGACATCTACTGCCGCCTCAAGCGCCACCTGGAGTATGTCAAGCTCATGATGCCCTTGTGGATGACCCCAGACCAGCGCGGCAAGGGACTCTATGCAGACTACCTCTTCAATGCCATTGCCGGAAACTGGGAGCGCAAGAGGCCTGTCTGGGTGATGCTTATGGTCAACTCGCTTACTGAAGTGGACATTAAGTCCCGTGGGGTGCCTGTCTTAGACCTGTTCCTTGCCCAGGAGGCTGAGCGGCTGAGGAAACAGACTGGGGCAGTGGAAAAGGTGGAAGAGCAGTGCCATCCATTGAATGGGTTGAACTTTTCACAGGTAAGACTCTCTTTGCATAAAAGACTTGGTGGTGTTTGGTTGTATGGGTGAATCTGCTGAGTTTCCGGGCAGGTGATGGACCACGGGCACAGCTTGTCTAGAAATTGTCTTTGCTCAAAAATGCTTTTCTGGAGGTTAGAAAATAAGCCAAGTGGTCAGTTATATCACTTATTTGAGTATTGCCAAGAAAGAAAATCTTGTTTTTTCTTATCATTACAACAAATACTGTGTGCTTTTTTTTTTTTTTTTTTTTTGAGATAGTCTCACTCTGTCACCCAGGCTGGAGTGCAGTGGTACCATCTCAGCTCACTGCAACCTCTGCCCTCTGGATTCAAGCAATTCTCCTGCCTCAGCCTCCCTAGTAGCTGAGATTACAGGTGTGTGCTACCATGCCCAACTACTTTTGTATTTTAGTAGAGACGGGGTTTTGCCATATTGGCCAGGCTGGTCTTGAACTCCTGACCTCAAGTGATCCGCCTGCATCAGCCTCCCAAAGTACTGGGATTACAGGTGTGAGCCACTGTGCCCGGCCCATACTGTGTGCTTTTAAATGCATTTTAGTTCAGA
>NW_016810852.1:454863-495021 GCF_001698545.2 Rhinopithecus bieti
TTGAGATAGTCTCACTCTGTCACCCAGGCTGGAGTGCAGTGGTACCATCTCAGCTCACTGCAACCTCTGCCCTCTGGATTCAAGCAATTCTCCTGCCTCAGCCTCCCTAGTAGCTGAGATTACAGGTGTGTGCTACCATGCCCAACTACTTTTGTATTTTAGTAGAGACGGGGTTTTGCCATATTGGCCAGGCTGGTCTTGAACTCCTGACCTCAAGTGATCCGCCTGCATCAGCCTCCCAAAGTACTGGGATTACAGGTGTGAGCCACTGTGCCCGGCCCATACTGTGTGCTTTTAAATGCATTTTAGTTCAGATCCTTCATTAAAAAGATGCTTTGAGAGGTTGTGGACATGTGGATGCCACACTGGTTGTCACAGGGCGTGGCCTGGTTTGAAAGTGATACTGGCCATTGCTGTTTTCGGTGACAGCAGTTTCTTTGAGGTCACTACTGTCCCTCTTCAGGTCACTGCCCCAGGACAGTTCCTTTCCTAGGCAGAGTTATGCTCCTCTTACCCATGGTTTAAGGATCCTACCCCAGGGCACTGGAATTTAGGTTAATGTTCAAGAAGTTGGTTCTTCAATTCTCATAAGTAATACTTTATTAAAGTGCTGTGGTTTAGTTGTTTCCATGAAAGTTGTTTAAAGTGCATTAGATACTTCTGGAGACCAATGGGAGCTTTACAATATGAAATAAAGTGATCTTGTTTTGTAAATGTTCTCATTGGGTTGCCTTGAGGTTTTGTTCCTCAGAATTTGAGATTACTGTTAATCCAAATAGCTCAGCCTTAGCAGATCTTGACATACTGAACTAAGGTTGTTATTTAAAAGCTGTAAGGACATGTAACAGCCTAAAAATAATGTTCCTGAGTTGATAATGATATCTTTAGGGAATTTATCTTGCTAAAATTCTATAATATTAATAAGTACTCAGATGCTATTCTATATGCTATAGTATTTGTTTGGCACACTAAGATTTATAGATAAGATAAAGGATCATTATTAATTGTCTGCATTGATCTCCTGGGAAAAATGTTCTTGCATTATTATGGAAACCCAAAGAGCCAATGTTATAACCTTTTCAATGTCTACATTTAATATAATATTTTCAAAAAGAAAGGTGCTTTGATTTGAAGGCTTATTGATTTTGACCGAATGGGTTTGAAACTGGTGAGCATTTAAATCTGAGCCAAAGCCTTCTTTCGTACTCCCAATTGGGGAAAAAAAGATTTGGAAGTAAAATGTTAGCTCAAGCAACGTATCTCTGAAGGAAGGGGTGCAACACCGTCTCTTAAGATAACATATTTCAGAGTTATTTTAGAGCACAATAATTATAGACTACAGTGTCATGTTGATTTTATAACACATTCTTAGGGTTTATATAGGTGTTTAAGATGTATAAACTAATTTCTTATAAGACCTTGAGGTTAAACTAGCAAGGTAGAGTTGTTTAAATTTAGGAGGAAAGCATGACTTGTTCTTAAGAGTCTTTTTTTTTCATGTAACTTCCCCGTGTTTCCTTTCTAGAGATAAACAGTAAAATACAACCTGAGTATACAGCTCAATGACTTTTTTCTTTTTTTGAGACAGTGTCTCACTCTGTTGCCAGGCTGGAGTATAATGGCACAATCTCAGCTCACTGTAGCCTCTGCCTCCCAGGTTCAAGTGATCTTCCTGTCTGGGATTACAGGCACCTGCCACCACGCCTGGCTGATTTTTGTATTTTTAGTAGAGATGGGGTTTCACCACGTTGGCCAGGCTGGTCTTGAACTTCTGGCCTCAATTGATCTTCCTGCCTCAGTCTCCCAAAGTGCTGCGATTACAGGTGTGAGCCACCATGCCTGGCCTCAGTGTATGACTTTCAGCCATCACTTAACTTCTCTGAACTTTAGTTTCCTCATCTTTCCAATGGGGATAATAATACTTGCCCTACCATCCTGTTATCAGAAGCAAATAAAAGCAGGAAATTGGAAAGCACTTCATAAATATTATAAGATATAAGCAGAAGGGAGTGAATATACAGTGCCTACTATGAGACAGTCCTCACTGATAATTTTATATTTAACTTTCAAACTTCTCAAGATGAGTGGAATCATTGATTTTGCATAGGGAAATTGTTTTTCTTCTTGGTTTCCCATAGACATGATTTTTTCAAAGAAGTTAAAGGAAAAGAGGACAAAAGCATAAAACAGAAGGGCTAGCAGAGGTTGCAAATAAGAGGCATATGGGCTGAAGCTGGCTCGCAGTTCTGTTTTATGTGGTTAGCATATTTTCTTTTCTTTTTTAATGACTAAGTTGACAATATTTAAAAATTGAGAAATATCATATGGAGAACAGCCTGGATTCTCTTGAGCCCTCAGAGGATCTGGAGTACTGGGGCCATGCTCCCACATAGCAGCAGTTGGCTGGACTGAGCACTGGCCGCCCCCTTTAGACGGGGCCAATATTGTCTTTCCAATTTGGCCGGGGTCCCCACTCCTCCCTATTGCCTTTCGCCTAGCCCTCTTGACTTCTTTTAACTCATCTGCCTGGCCCCTGTAGGCCTTGTGGCTCTTGGTTTGTGGGGTGTAGGTCCCTGAATCTAACTGAAGTCTGGCAACAGGTTAGGACCCTGACGTGGATGCCTGGATTTGATCTTGTCATCTCAGGGCAGACATCATCCTTACCCCTCAGTATTGAATCAAGTTATGACTCCTGTTCTCCTTCACATAAAGTTCATGCCTGCTTGGTACTGCCAGCTGCATTGGCGTTCCCTATGTGAAGAAAGCACATAGCTTGGACCTGGAGGTTCAGCAGAGTGGGCTCAGCAGGGTGGTGTCTCACTTCCCCTCTGTCTGCACAGGTAGGTTCCCCTAGAGAAATGGTCTTGCCAAATCCCATCTCCATGTTCATACATCACCAGCCATCTATGGATAGGCTCTAGGCATGGGGAATCGCAATGCCTGCTCTGCCCATCTAAGCATAGGACTCTCCTGTCCACTTCCTCACCAATGGATTGGATGTCATGGTGGGGTGGGACGGAAATCTGTGAAAGCTCTGGTCTCCTGCATTGGAATCTGTCCTTTAGGACCCAGTCACATCTTGGCTTGGGCTCTTTTTTGTCATATCCTTAAGTGAACATGAATATAGCCAACAATTCTGGAGTTTCCCTGTGCTTTCCACATGCAAAGCCTGCATCTTTAGGCTTTCAACATCCTAAGAGGCAGTTAATTGGATGTAAAAGTCCTTTTGCAAACCCCAGAGTTGATGCTGAGGTGTTCTTATCTGAATTGCGATTGTGCAAAGCGTCACTTCTTTGTTATTGTTTGCTCCTGCCAATAGGTGGCACTAACATATTTCGTATTTGCCTTTTTGGCTGTCACTCTTTTGTACTTTCCAGTAGGATGGTTACTGCCAGTTCTTGCTCTTCAGTACCCTAACAACTCACTCTCTCTGCTGAAAAGCCCCCCTTTTCCCCCCACAGTGCAACCTTCAGTAGTGGTTTGGGCTCAGTGGACATACTTCCAGATTGTATGAAACTGCAATTCTTTTTTTTTTTTTTTTTTTTTGAGACGGAGTCTTGCTCTGTCACCCAAGCTGGAGTGCACTGGCCAGATCTCAGCTCACTGCAAGCTCCGCCTCCTGGGTTCACGCCATTCTCCTGCCTCAGCCTCCCGAGTAGCTGGGACTACAGGCGCCCGCCACCTCGCCCGGCTAGTTTTTTGTATTTTTTAGTAGAGACGGGGTTTCACCATGTTAGCCAGGATGGTCTCGATCTCCTGACCTTGTGATCCGCCCGTCTCGGCCTCCCAAAGTGCTGGGATTACAGGCTTGAGCCACCGCACCCGGCCGAAACTGCAATTCTTGAGTTACAGTTTTGGGGTGTTGGAGAAGATGGGGACTTTGTTCTTTGGAGCAAGTTGTCTTTAGTTTGGTCGGTCGCCTAATACAAGAAACAAATGGCTCCAGGATGATTCTCTGGAAAGGTCCAGGGCAGAGTGGAGTGGTGGAGGCAGCCCCGCTCCCCAGGAGCCCTGTGGTCTGGCTGAGGAGGAAGGGCAAATTCCTAGAAGGATGCCACCTCTCTCAGCCTGTGGTTATTAAGGGCTAGGTGGATGCTGGAGGGGTGAGAGCTAGGGAGGTGCTAGCTGGCCTGAGGAAGACTCCTATGGAGGAAGGGGTCAGATTCTTTGAGGATGGGTTGGCCTGCCAGGCCTAAGGGAGAGGATCCCGGGGATACCATATGGTGCCTTGTTTTGTACTTTGCAGGTTTCTGCATATTCTTACATCAGTGCCGTGGGTCTTAAGAACAACCCTTGAGGCTAGGAGGTCTCTGTTTCTAGAGGCCAAGGCAAGAGTGTGGGGGGTCAGCCAGCAGAGGTCACTGGGGATGGTTTCTGCTGGAATAACCTGGGAGAGGCCCATCTGGAGGCAGAGGGTGGGCCGGCCTGGGGTCACAGAAAGAGTTAGTGCAGGACAGGCCTAGGCTCTCAGATCTCCTCTTTCTAATCCAGCTCTGCCTCTGAGTGTCATGTGGGACCCCTATTGATTTCAGTGGGGATGGCACTAGGTTCAAAAGGTGGAAGAAGAGACCCAGAGCCAGCAAATGAGACACAGGGTTTATTGAGAGGACTGACTTACAGGGTGATCCAGTGGCAGTGGGCTGGACAGGAGAATCCCAATCGCTTGTAAAAAACATGCAGTTGATAAATCACCTTCACTTAACACCTGCTCCTACATGGCAATCCTCATTTAACTCAAAGCAAAGTGGATTTGCTTTGAGTTAACTTTGTCCCTGAATGGCTGGCTGTGAAGCTCCTGGGCTCCTAGACGCAGACTTCAGCTCTGTTTCCCCCGGCACAGGTCCTGCTCAGGACTTGAGCCGTCTTTCCTTTTATGGCCACTTTTTATTTGGGACACATTTCTTAAGAACTCAGTGCAGGCGAGGCACTCTTTCTAATTTTGGGGATTCAAAGACAAAACAAGTGTTGACCCTGCCTTCCCTTGGCTCTGGGCTGCCCCTCTAAAGGCCAAAGCGAACCGAAAAAAAAAGAATAGGTATTTTTGTACCTATTTTTGCACAGGTACCTGGATGCCACACATGCTGCTGGGGTTCTGTCCATGTTGTGGCTGTGTCTGACCCTGCCCAGCTGCTTTTGGGGTCCAAAGAGAGGCACTTCAAGGGGACCGCAGCCTAGTTTCTGCCTCATATCCCTGCCTCCTGCCCTGGTGAGCTACGCTGGCAGGAGAGAGCTCCTTTGAAACCCTGGCAGCCAGCTCTTCCTTGACACCTGCTTGGTGGATCAGCCCAAGGACAGGTCCAGAATTTAGGAATAACTCCCAGCATGTCTCCACGCGAGAAAAAGTGAGAACGTGAATTCTCCATCCCTCCTCCAAAGATTACACCTGCCAGGTAGGGGTAGTTGAGGCAGAGTCTACCCCATTTGGGGGAGAGGAAGAAGGACCAGGAGACAGGTGGGACTGGGGCCAAGTTGTTATCTGGGATCCTCCAAGGAGTTGGTTAAGGTGTTGGGGTCAAGGGCTCCATGGCCCAGGGACAGAGGAAGTGGGGGCTGCCCTGGACCCCGAGGTGGTTACTGGTGGTATAGCATCATGTCATGCCACGGGTATTAGGGTGCTTCTTCTCTGTATTCTTTTGCTCTGTCCCTCCTGACACTTTTTGTGCTGTCCTACCTTCCTGAACTCTTCATGAGGCTCTTCCCTTTGCATTCACAGTCATTTAGAGCTTAAAAGGGAGTGTCAGCAAGAGCTGCAGAATCATAAAATGAGGAATCCTAGCAGGAGAGACCTCATTAGCCTCTCAACTCTCAGGTGAGAACTGCAGCTCACACTGAGTCTCTGATCTTGCAGGTCCTTTGGGCAGGTGAGGTTGTTTATCGCTGAGCAGAATACAGGTAGGTGGGTTGCTGCTGCCTGACTTTGGGGGAAAGGACAGCTCTGGGATGCTCTGTGCTCTCTGGGGCTTCCGTGCTGTCTGGAGAGGCTGCCGATGGTTGTTGACACAACCCAGGTCCAGAAGTGATTTTGAAATGCTGTAGAGCAGGGGTCCCCAATCCCCAGGCCACAGACGGGTACTGAAGCTTCCTCTGTATTTACAGCTGCTCCCCAGCCATTCCCTATCACTAGCATTACTGCCTGAGCTCCTCCTCCTGTCAGATCAGTGGCTGCATTAGATTCTCATAGGTGCGTGAAGCCTACCGTGAACTGTGCATGCGAGATCTAGGTTGCATGCTCCTTATGAAAATCTGATGCCTCATGATCTGTCACTGTGCACCATCACCCCCAGATGGAACTGTCTAGTTGTAGGAAAACAAGTTCAGGGCTCCCATGGATTCTACATTATGGAGAATTGTAGAATTATTTTATGACATATTACAATGTAATAATAATAGAAATGAAGTGCACAATAAATGTCATGTGCTTGAACCATCCCCAAACCCTCCCCCGACAGTACCCCCAACCTGGTCTGTGGAAAAATTGTCTTCCATGAAACTGTACCTGGTGCCAAAAAGGCTGGGGACTGCTGCTGCAGGGTAAAGCCCTATTGGACGGCCCTATAAATCGATCGCCAGGCTGATGGAAAATGTTGGCAGACGTCTGAGGCAACTTGTGACTGAATCCAAGCTCGAGGGCCTGATACCTGTCTGAGCACCTCCCCACTGCTCCCACCTCCCTTTCTGGATCCAGGTCTTTCAAGATCCTGTCAACCCTTCATATTCCCACCCAGCCCTGGCTCTGCTTCTCAAACATGGCCTACATCTGGCTTCTGCCAGTGGGTGATCTGGGGATGACCCCACACACCTTCTCCCCCTCTCCAACAACCCCCAACCCTGACTCTGCTGTTGCTGTGACTGTTCAGAAAGCAGGCGCCATTGCCTACGAGGCAGAGAGGAGAAACTGTGGAGGATGAAAGAGAGAAGGAAATAAGCAGAGAAAAGGAGGTCTAGGAAAGGGATTCGGACAGCCCAAGACTGGAGCTTTCTTCTTGCTTTTCTGGTCCTCTCCCTAGCAGATGACGTAGAAATCACGGTTAAACACCTGCAGTGGACATGAGGGTTTGTATTAATTTGCGAGGGCTGCCATAAACAAAGTACCACCAACTGGGTGGCTTAAACAACAGAAAATGTCTGCCTCACAATTCTAGAGGCTAGAAGTCTGAGAACATGGTTTCATGTTCGGCAAGGCTGGTTTCTTCCAAGGCCTGGATTATGGCCGGCCCTTTTAACTTAAAGGCTCTATGTCCAAATAGTCATTTTCAGAGGTATGGGGGGGTGCAGGGTGGTTAGGACTTTGACATATGAATTTAAGGGGTACACAGTTCAGCCTGTAACACAGACCCAGGGTAAAGTTGCAAAGTTTGAGCAACTTTGACAGGGAGGAGATTTTGACATGATTTCCAAGCTGTCTGATTTTAGGTGTCCAATCAAAGTGAAAACGTTGTGTAGAGGGTTTTCCACCTTGATGTGTGTGTGGTGGGGAGGAGTGCGTCCAGCTGTGCCAAGTTCATGGCAGGTACTTGCATTGTGGCTAATTCTCTTACAGCAAAGATTACTTGAGCCTGGGAGTTCGACACCAGCGTGGACAACGTAGTGAGACCTCCCATCTCTCCAAAAAATAAACAAGACTGAGCCATGAGCCAGATAGGCCATTTGGACTGCCAGCTTCCTACCTGTGATATAGAATGTTCAGGCTAAACCAGTGGTTCTCAAAGTGTGTCTCTGGACTGGCAGCATCAGCATCACCTGGAACTTATTAGTAAAGTAAAATTTGGGACCCCCCATCCCAGACCTCCTGAACTGGAAACTCTGGGGGTGGGGCCAGCCATCTTTGATCTAATCAGCCCTCCGGGTGTTTCTGATGCACATGCAAGTTGGAGAACCACTGGGTCCTATTCTTGGTCCCGGCTCCAGTCCTGTTCTTGTATTGCCACTGTGCGTTACCTCAAGTTGCAGGGCTCAGAAGACCCTCTTTTCTCTTGAACTCATAGTGTCTGCTGTCCATACCACCAATGAGAAGTTGCTCATTTGCTGCCATGCGGCGGCTGTTGAATTATCAGGCTTATGGTTATTTAATTCCTTTGTTGGTGATTAACTTTCCAGATGTTTATTTTGTCTCCTGGCCTGGCACATAAACTTCTACAGAGCAAGGATCTTGATTTACCACCTCCCCTTTTTTTGGTATGGGTCTAGCATCGTGCCTTGCACATGTGAGTGTTTACTAATTGCTGGGTGCAATTGGAGGGAGGTAGTTTTCTGAATGCTCAATCTGGCCATACTGTATTAAAAGACCAAACTAGAGCATTTACTCTTTGCTGGCTGTTTCCATCTTTACCCTGACTTTTTCTCTTCTGTTGATCTTCCCAGAATCATTTCCTTCCTGCCACGAGGGCAGAGATGCTGCTTACACAATGTTAGTGTGCCATTTTCCTGGGGGGTAAGTCCCAAACCATAAAAAAGTGAAAGTTTAAAACAAACCCTGAGGGCAGTAGTGGGTGTGTGGCTCATGACTGTGGGGGCAGAGACCTTCCTTCCCTTGCGAGGGGTAGTTTTTGAATCTGTGGTGCAGGTTTTTTAAAAAAAACTTTTACTTCTGTAGAGATGGGGTCTTGCTATGTTGCTTGGTTGGCCTCAAACTCCTGGCCTCTAAAGATCCTCCCACCTCTGCCTCCCAAAGCATGGGGATTACAGGTGTGGACCACCGTGCATGGCCAAATGGGAATCAACCACCCCTTGGTTCCACGGGAGTTTGAACCCTGGACCTTTGGTGTGTAAAGCAGACATGATAACCGCTACACTGTAGAACCATGTGTGGTATGGTGCAGTTCTATAGCTTCTCTCCAAACCAGTCCTGAACTTCAGGGACCCTCATATTGATTGAAGAGCCTGAAAATGAAGGCTGCCCCAAGGCCCTTGGTTGCTGGAAGCGGAAGTGACAGACATCCCTGCAGTGGGGGGGATTTTGGGCACAGCCTATCCTCATAAACCCAGTTTTTCTCCCTTCCTCCTTCTTTGGGGCTGTCATGGTAGAATAACTGCCTAAGATCGATTAATGAGGAAAAGGTATACAAATTTTATTTTCTAAATGTTATCTAGATTAATGAACATACTAGAATTTGAGCTGGATTTTCAAGGGAAGGCTAGCATTTAGTAAGGTAGGAAAAATAGACAGCTATTCTGAATGGGCCAAAAGTGCAGGCAAAACTGGGAAAATTTGTACTGTGCTGGCGACAGCGTGGCAGGCTGGGTTGGCTATATAAGCATTTGTGTAGGGGTCTGGTGAGGGGTGATGTTGGAGGGAGCTAGACTATGGGGCTGGGAAACCTAGGTGTGTTCTATGCACAGAAGGGTTATACAGAAGCTGTTTTTAGTGGGGAGAGAGAGGCTGGACATGGTGGCTCAAGCCTCTAATCCTAGCACTTTGGGAGGTTGAGGCAGGAGGATTGCTTGAGGCCGGCTGGGAGTTCAAGACCAGCCTGGGCAACATAGCGAGACCCCATCTCTACAAAAAATGAAACATTAGCTGGGCATGGTGGTGAGCGCCTGCAGTCCTAGCTACTCAGGAGGCAAAGGCAGGAAGATCACTTGGGCCCACAAGTTTGAGGCTGCAATGAGCTGTGATTGTGCCATTGCATTCTGACCTGGTGACAGAGCAAGACTCTGTCTCTAATGAAATAGAATATAAAGTGGAGGGAGGGATACTACACAGCAGTGCTGCAGGACAAGGCATTTGGCCACTGAGTGTGGCTGGGTAGGGTGAGACACCCATCTACCTGGCAGTGGTGTTGGAGGTTGCCTCTTTGCTGGCAGCCTTGGCCATGTTAACCTCAGGACCCCAGGCCATCAGGAGGGAGACATTGGGAGTCTGGGAACTGATACAGCTGGAGAGTGAGATATTTGCCTTTCATTGAGTTGCTTTGTGTGTGGACTTGATAGTGATTGTCATGTAGTTCGTTGTACAAGGGAAAACCTGACATGGATGCTGATCATGGATATTGGAGAAAATTAAGAGAAATGCCAGGGACTCTGCAGAAGTGATATGGTTGATAATCATTCTGATGAACTGCTTAGCGCTCATGCCTAACTGGCCCCAGGCACAAGTTCATATGCGGGTAAGGGTAGGTTATTAACTTTATTGTGCTTTCGATTTGGTTCTTCATATGATTTTTCATAGTTTGTTGACATAGTCTTGAAGCTGGGTTGTCTTGTCACAACTTTATAAAATGTAAAGGAAACTTACCTACCAAGCAGTAAAAGTTACAAGAATGGAGATCTTCTGAGTCAGTCGGGAAGTGCTTGGTAGAGGTTGGACATTAACTAGGCCTTGGAGATGGAGAAATTAGTATTTATTCTCGTTGTTACCCCAGCATTGCGTAGGATTTGGGGGAAGGAAGTATATTGGCCTGCTTGGGTTGCTGTAACAGAACACCACAGCCTGGGTGGCTTCGACAAAAGAAACGGAAGTCTCACCGTTCTGGAGGTTCCAAGTTCAAGATCAGGGCGAATCCTCTCTCCTCGGCCTGCGGACCATGTCTTCTTGCTGTGACCTCACATGGCCTTTTCTCTGTGTGAGCGTTGGGAGAGACAGCTCTGGTGACTCTTCCTCTTTTTATAAGGTCACAGTCCTGTTGGGTCAGGGCCCCGCCCTTATGACCTCATTCAACTTTAATTCTTAAAGCCCTTTCTCCAAATATGGTGACATGGGGGGTTAGAGCTTCAACATGACTTTTTGGGGGACATAATTTAGTGCATAACAGGAGAAGATGGATGAGCTTATTTAGCCCTTGAAAGTCAGGGCGGGAGCTGAACTGATTGAAAAGGAGAAAAAATGGTCAGGAGATGTGCCCCAAGTGAGCAGAAGGCTTGGGGGGTGTCCAGGAGGCAGCGGGAAGACAAGAGAGGGAAGGTCTGGTTGGCCCTGTGCATTCTTCTAGGCTGTGTGCCCTCCTGGTGTTCAGGAACCGTCATTGTTGACAACATAGCACTTCTTCAGGTTAAAATGTCACTGAAGACCAGTTTGTCTCGTCCTTATGCTTGAGTCCTTTTGTTGAGAACTCAGGTTCAAGTTTTGAGAAGCGCTTCCCCGCTACCTCTGCCAAAAAGCAGACCTAGACATCCAAAGAAGTGCGTGGAAGCTTTAGCTCCTGAGTCTGGCAGCATCCATTCACATGACAAAAAGGAGCAGAACTTTCATCATCATCTTGGTTTGAGGGGCCGGTCTAGACTCTTCCAAGGGACCAGTGTCTTTTCAGGTAAGGGAGGAGGTATTTGAAAGAGTGGTTGCGAATGAAGACAAAGAGCCTGAGAAGGACCTCCCCACTGCCTGGAGACCTAGGTGAGGTGGGGAGGCAAGGACCAGACACCCTCAAGGTGTCTTAAAAAATTACCTGGGTGCATGGTCTGAGGGCAAGGGAGACCCTTCCCCTACTGCTTCCAGACTATACTTCAAGGGACTGAATGGCTCTCAAAAGTGAACTAAGGAAAAAAGAAGACACAACAACCCCACACTCCAGAAGGTGAGGCCTGCGCTTGAACAGATGCGAGGCCCTTTGTTCAAGCGCGGGAGGCTGGTGGGGTGGTGCGGGCCACTGTGAGCCGCGTAATGGGCGGTGCCTTTCATATGCAGAGCAGGCCTTTGATCTGAGGGGGATGAAAGTGCTGGAAAGAGGAGAGGCTCGCTGGGGGGCCTTTGTTTTTGACAAAAAAGGCATCTGCCGGACTCGAACCCCTCACCCACCCCTCAGCCCCTGTGCTGACTCAACAATGCCCCAACTGGGACCTGGATCTCCCCACAGCTGAAGAAGTCTCAGGAAAGAGAAAAAGGCCTGCTGCAAATATGGACAGGAGCTTAATCGATTTTTTCCACAGCCCAGAAAGAAAGGGAGAGAGAAGAAGGGCTGTGGGGAGGCAAGGGGAGAGTGGAAAGGGGACGTGGGGCTAGGGGCAAAGAAGGGTGGAATTTGAACCCTGAAGTAAACTGTCTGGTGATAAGCCTGTAAAGTATTCTCCAGTGAGCACAACGTTCAGAAGGCAGTGCAGGTGGGGTGAATATGTGTCATTGGAGGGAGGGAGAAGGGGATTCAGCGGATGATAAGCCATGATTATGGTCAGATGGATAATCTTTTTTTAAAAAAAGAGAGTATAATGTACGGCAAGCACTAATGTGAAAGTAGCAATCTGTGTATCTTACTTACTGTGTTTTCTAAGGGGAAAATTAAATCCCTTTAGTTTTTGCACTGTAGGAAATGCCATATCAGGGGTGTTTTATCTTAGTTGTAATATTTCCAATAGTTCTTTTCTTGTGGTCTCTTGTCTCTTGCCCTTCTTGAAATCTAAACGAATGCAAATTAAAAGAGACTTGAAATGAGGCAGTTGGTATTTGGCCTATAGAGATGAGTATTTTCTGCTTGTGGACAATTTGTAAGTCCATTCTGTGGGGTAGATGTACTCTTTGAATGTGAAGCTGATGATTCAGCCAGTGCCATATAATCGAGTCAGGTATCCACTCAGGTGTAACTGGCATGGCTTGGGGAGGGAGGAGGCACGTGGAATCATGTCCTACGTAGGGCTGTCCCTTCAGAAGCTGTGGTTTGGGTAGGGGTTGTAGAGGAAGGGCACAGTGATTTTAAGGGAGGAGACCACCCCTCATATCATCTTATGCCCAATTTCTGACTCTAAAGAAAGAAGAAGTAAAAACTAGAAGGCAGAAATGAAATCCACAGGCAGACAGCCCGGCGCCACACCCTGGGCCAGGTAGTTAAAGATCAACCCCTGACCTAATTGGTTCTGTTATCTATAGATTACAGACATTGTATAGCAATGCGCTGTGAAAATCCCTATCTTGTTTTGTTCCCATCTACTTACTGGTGCATGCAGCCCCAGTCACGTACCCCTGCTTGCTCAATCAATCACGACCCTCTCACACGCACCCCCTTAGGGTTGTGAGCCCTTAAAAGGGACAGGAATTGCTCACTCGGGGAGCTTGGCTCTTGAGACAGAAGTCTTGCCTATGCCCCCGGCTGAATAAACCCCTTCCTTCTTTAACTAGGTGTCTGAGGAGTTTTGTCTGCCGCTCGTCCTGCTACAATTTGACACCTTTGGTACACCCAGTAGGAGAGAGAGGTCTGTAATCAGAGGATGGTTTTGTGGAGCTTTTCCCCAGAGGTAGAAGTTGACCTGACACTGTGATCTCGGGGGGCAAGGGCTGTTAGTTAACAGGACAGGAAGGGTGAATTTGAGGCTGTCTGTGCATCTTACCTGGTGGTGCTGTCATAACCAGGACAGGGCATTCAGGAGAAGTAGGCGTATTGCCTCTTCTTGCCTTAGAGTTGCATGGGTCTGGGCAGTCAGTTAGGTCTTGCTTGAGGAGAGGTTGGCTTTAGAGGTCCGGGAGGCACCAAGGCTAGTCTTGCTGCCTATTGCCCTGTTTTTTGTGCAGTCTCTCTGTGGAAAGAGTATGAACTTTGGAGACCGTGGATCTGCGTTTGAATCCTGGTTCCCCCATTTCCTAGTATTGTGATGTTGGGTGAGATATTGAACATTTCCGAGTCTGTTTTCTTATTTGTAAAAGGGGTATGATGAAACAAACATTGTCAGTTTGTAGTGAAGAATAAACAGAGAACCTTTGTAAAGTGCCTAGTGCATAATGTTTTGGTTAGTTTGCTGTTGCTTTTGCTCCTACCACCGTAAGTGGTTGGGCTTACTCGTATCTAGCCTGTACAGTTGTCCCCTCAGTATCCATGGGGGATTGGTTCCAAGACCCATTTGGATACCAGAATTCAAGGATGCTCAAGTTCCTGCTATAAAATGGCAAGTTGCATTTGGATATAATCTACACACACCCTCCCAAATACTGTGTCATCTCTACATTACTTACAATACATAATACAATGTAAATGCAGTGTAAATAGTTGTTATACTGTATTTTTGTTTTTTAAAATTGTATTATTTTTTCAAATGTAAGTAATATATACTTATATATAATATATGAAAAATAAATAAATAAATTTTTTTGAGATGGAGTCTTGCTCTGTGCCCAGGCTGGAGTGCAGTGGGGCAATCTCGGCTCACTGCAACCTCTGCCTCCCTGGTTCAAGCGATTCTTCTGTCTCAGCCTCTCAAGTAGCTGGGATCACAGGTGCGCACCACCACGCCTAGCTAATTTTTGAATTTTTAGTAGAGATGGGGTTTCACCATATTGGCCAGGCTGGTCTTGAACTCCTGACCTTGTGTGCCTTGGTCTTCCAAAGTGCTGGGATTACAGGCATGAACCACTGCATCCAGCAAGGCTGGAAATCTTAAATTGAGGTAGTGGCCAGGCAGTGTTCTCTCTGAAGGACCTAGAAGAGAATCCCCCCTTTCAGCTTCTGGTGGTTGACACCTGTCCTTGGTGTTTCTTGTCTTATAGGAGCCTCACTCCAGTCTCTGCCTGATATGGTTTGGCTGTGTCCCTGTCCAAATCTTATATTGAACTACAGTTTCCATAATCCCCGTGTGTCATGGGAGGGACCAGGTGGGAGGTAACTGAATCATGGGGGTGGTTACCTCCATGCTGTTCTCCTGATAGTGAGTTCTCATGAGATCTGATAGTTTTATAAGGGGCTTTCCCAGCTATTGCTTGACACTTCTCCTTCCTGCCGCCATGTGATGAAGGACATGTTTGCTTCCTCTTCTGCCATGGTTGTAAGTTTCCTGAGGCCTCCCCAGCCCTGCAAAACCGTGAGTCAATTAAACCTTCCTCCTTTATAAATTACCCAGTCTCAGGTATGTCTTTATTAGCAGTGTGAGAATGGACTAACACACTGCCTCTGGCGTCACCTAGGTGTTCTCAGTGGGTGTTTCTGCATGTTCTTCTCCCTGTGGGTGCCTGTTTTCTGTATCTAAATTTTCCCTTTCTTATAAGGACACAGTCATATTAGATTAGGACCCACCCAAATTATCTTAACTTAAATATATCTGCAAGACCTTGTTTCCAAATAAGTTCACATTCATAGGTCCTGGGGGTTAGGATGAACATATCTTTTGGGTGGGGGAAAAATTTAACCCACAACACCTTCTTTTGCCTTCTCTAGTGGTTCCACAGCTGGTTAAGGAGATGATTTTCAGATTGACTTATCTTCTGTGTCCTGCAGTGACCTTTACCCTCCTGGGCTAATGGAAAACTTCGCCTATTGGGAGATCTATTCTTCTTTTTCCTTATTTCCTTCTGGGCTTGCCGTTGGCCTAGGAGGCTCTGGCTTCCATCTCATTCACTCAGGGAGCTTTCACGCTGCACAGTGGAGATGAAGATCTCATCACTGGGCCTTTGGCTGCTTCTACATTGGGCATATGGGTCATCTTTGCAGTTGTCACATTCCTGCTGCCCTCTGGGGAAAGGCTAGTGGCTCCTGCTGAGGTGCTGGAAGCACCTCCAAGTACAAGCTGCAACACCCTCCTCCACCCTGCCAACAGCCCCTGAGGACATTTTGGCCCTGCTTCTGATAGCCAAGCCAGCAACTCCGGCCACCTCATGGTCATTCTGGCAACCCCTCCCCTGCAACCCCATGGTCATTCTGGCCACCCCTCCTCCCACCCCATGCTCATTCTGGCAACCCCTCCCCCAGCCCATGGTCATTATGGCCACCCTTCCTCAACTCTGTGGTCATTCTGGCAACCCCTTCCCCAACCCCATGGTCATGCTGGCATCCCTCCCCTAACCCCATGGTCATTCTGGCAACCATCCCCCACTGCATGGTCATGCTGGCTGTGCTTCTTCCTGGACCCTTGGTGGCTACTCCTGTCCTTGCTGCATTGGTCTGTCCCGGGTCTGCAGACTTGGTTGCTGCTACATTAAGAGAGCCTGCTTCAGTGCCTTTGTCTACCTGTGCTGCCACCCCTGTTGCTGTCCTTTGCCAGGCTTCATAGGTTTATGACTGTAGAAGAGTATGTGCTGGGGTAGCTATACTGGCCGTTCTGTGATTAGAGTTTGTGTGTGGAGGTTACGTTGGTGTCCCTCCCCGCAACATAACCAGAGGAGATGACTCAAACGTCTCAGGGACCATGTGGAGACTCCTGATGCCAACCTGATCCTGACCCCCTTCTCTATGGAGCTCCATGGCCTGTGCCAAGGGGAGGAGAATCAAGCAAGGCAGAGAGGTCAGGATCGAGACCAGAGAGCTCTGCTCCCATTGCTTCTTGAGATGGAGCAAATTAAGGGCTTATAAGTGTAATTACATTTGAGGTCATCAAATCCAATCTTCTATTCGATGTAGGAATCACATTTATGGTCATTTCAATTTTGACTGAACAGCCCCAGTGCCAGCGGAGCACAATTACGGTTCCCCAGGGAACCTCCTTGTACATGTGTATATTACATACTTGTGCTGGTATTTCTATGGGGGAGAGATTCCATTTTCCATTTTGACAGCTACTACTAACAAATTATGCATGTGTGCATACAATGTACTGACATATGCAAATGAGTGCATGGCAGTCATGGACAGGGAACTCAAAAAGAAAGGACTTTCTAATAGTTAAAAATGTCTTACAAGACATTTTACAAGTGAGTGACGTGAGATGGTAAGTGTTCAAAAAGAAGAGCTTGGATGGTCGGGATGCTACAGAGGAGATTAAACACTGGGTATGAGATTAGAACAGCTGACATCTAAGGTCGTAAATTTAGCCTCCTGGTACACTCTACGAAAGCACTGGAACTCTCTCCAAGGTGACATCACCCACTGGTGGCTCATTTGTTTCTGGGTCCTTCCAAATGCAATGCCTCTTTCAGGTGAGCCTCAGAGAACAATAGCTGTGTATGACCCTGTGTATGAGTCCATCTCCTCGAGTGTTTGCCGAGACTTAGACTGGGCTGTACTTGTCCTCTGCCATAGACACAGACATCCATTGTATCCCTAGTTGGGATGGCCTGGATTCTGCTGGGACCCTCCACTGGTGACCTCAAATGATAAAGACTTTTTCTCAACAAATAAGACCTTTCTGTGTATCTGAAGTGGACACCTTTGCAGGTAGCAAGAATGGCGAGTAGCAAGCTTTAAGCATAGCTACTGTTTCTTATAGCCTAGGACAGAAATCTTTATAGACTTCTAGGAAAGTAGCCTGGTTAATACTAAGGTCTTGGAGGTCTCTGGCTTATTTCCCTAATGGTCTGGCCACACCCAGGAGGCTATTCACAGCCTGTGGCTGGTCAGGCCAGCAGCATGATGTTAGGTGTTGGAGAAAGGGGCTGGTGGAAGCCATGGCCACTGTTACCATTTGGATGCAGTTCTGCACATTAATCACTTATCTTTTGCTAGTCAGGATAATGTTGCTGTCAAACACTCTCCTCCCTTGGATCATTGTTGCCGAAGGCTCCCCATGGAGGGGTTGAGCCTACTGCTTGGCCATTGGGAGCTGGTAATATGGTAACACAGGTTCACCACTCATGGAGCCACCTGTTTTTTGATGGGGGGAGGGGCAAACTATAGTTCTAGGGCAAGGGAGTGACTGAGATAGCTCATCTGTCTCTGGGGCCTCCACCTTGACCCCAAACTCCTACTGAGTATCCGCATTTATCCTCTACCACCCTCTGTGACTGGGTGCTGTCACACACCCATTGGTTCTTGCCCCCTCTCCAACCCAAGAGCTACCCTGTTAGTGTAGGGCCACCACCATCTTCTTCCCCAAGTGCAGCTCAACCTCCCAGAGGACAGGCTGACTCTGTGGGGGTGGAGGAGGGGTGAGGAATACCATTATTATTATTGTGATGATTATTATCATTGTAAATCCATCCTGCTAACAGCTTTGAGTACTTTGCTGTCCCTCTCCTGGATGCTCAGAGTTCTAATATTCCACCACGCTTTCTTTTGTCCTCTTTTTCCCAGGGGATCATGGTTTTCCCCCAGGTGCTGTTAAAAGATTGACAGTGAGTGACAAGGACCTAAGTGAAGGCATTTGCTACCTGGCAATTTTTTGTTCAAGAGAACCCATTGGAGGTACATCAGTGTGAGTAGCTTGGCATGATGGTAGCCATTAGAGAGGAAATCTCCTTGGAAATCTTCCAAGTCCACCAACTGGACTTGGAAACTTAAAATGTGAATTTCTTTTGAAATAATGTTTTAAAGGGTGATTTCTAGGCTAGTCCACAGAAAAGGCTTATGTTTCTATGGAAAAACTTTAGAAAACACTGTGACTTGCAGAAGCATGCCGGCCCATTCTGCCAACACCCCAACAGCCCACATCCCTCCTGGCGAGAGTATAAGTCAGGCTCTACAAGCTATGGTGCAGGGAATTGGCATTCAGGTACCTTGTTGGTGACCGGAGCCATCAATTGATTCCAGTGCAGCAAGACCAGCATCTCTTTAAGGCATTTTTTTTTTATTTGCAAGAGTTGGACATGTCTGGTGTTCATTTCTTCAGGTTCTTGAGGCTCTAACTCTAACAAGTCCTGTCTGTGGTTTCCAGCCTTGCCTGTGTATTGCAGTCACCTGGGGGTGGAGGTAGGTGGAGATTCATGAGAGCATAGCTGTGATTATAGAAGATGCCCATCTGGTGTACAATCTGGTGTACAGAAGAGCTGACGTACAAGTTTGGCTTGGTTTATATGCAGCAATTACTCAGCACGGAGCAGCCCTGGATGCATGATGTGGGCTGGTGCCTAAGACGAAGGGAAATAAGCAAGCCTATGGGTGGGTAGAGCATGCCAAGGTTTATGTCAACAATGAAGTGGTGGAGAATGAGTTGCAATCTGTGGTTTGGGAAATACTGACTTCGAAGGTCTCAGGGAAAATCAAAACATCTGGGTGTCTGGAAGAGGAGGCTGGTCTGAGATCTGGGAGAAATGAGCCCTGAATCCTTACAGGATTGTCCGAAATATTGAGCTGTAGAACTCTGCTTGGGTTTCTCCTTGAAGTCAGCCAGGGGCAGCCTGAGCCCAGAGCAGAGGCCCCAGGACAGCTTTGGGTTAGGACAATGGGGGATACATCTGGGGGTCTGCAGCAAGTGGCTTCTGCACCTAAACTGCTTTTTCACTTAAAAGACTGCAGAGAACCTTGATTTTGTCCCTTTTTGTAGTCAGAAATTTTCCTTCTCCATTTCTGTGATTTGCCTCAGTCATTGATGTTATCCTATGACTAGGATAGCTGGAATTGCATTTCCTTCAGAAATAGTGAAGGCTGCCTATTCACCAGACTTCGGCTTTTTATTTTCTGCTTGTTTTATCTTACATTATAATATATAGTTTCAGGACCAGGCAATGGTTTATACCTGTAATCCCAGCATTTTGAGAGGCCGAGGTGGGTGGATCACTTGAGGTCAGGAGTTCAAGACCAGCCTTGCTAATATGGCAAAACTCCATCTCTACAGAATTACAAAAATAGCTGGGCATGGTGGCAGGTGCCTGTAATCTTAGCTACTCGGGTGGCTGAGGCACAAGAATCGCTTGAATCTGGGAGGCAGAGGTTGCAGTGAGCCGAGACTGTGCCATTGCACTCCAGCCTGGGTGATAGAGCAAGACTCCATCTCTTTCTCTCTCTTTCTCTCTCTCTCTCTCTCTCTCTCTATATATATACACACACACACACATATATAAAATATATAAAAAAATTATATATGTAATATATTTTCAGTATTTGTTCATGGAAAGGCTTTTATAAGCCTTTGTTTGACTTTTATTGGCCAAAGCAGCAAAATGAAAGTGGAGGAGATTATCTATCTATCTATCTATCTATCTATCTATCTATCTATCTATCTATCTATTGTTTTTATGTGTAGAGAGCATCCATGAAAAGAGATACAATGTGTTGGCAGCAGTGGTTGCTTTTAGGAAGAGTGATTGGGGAGCAGGGACTGGAAGACGATCTATTTCTTTATACTGTTTAAAATTTTTACCGTATGCATACTATTAGAAAAAAAGGAGCACTGAGATCGACATGGGTTATGGGTTGAATTATGTCTTCATCCCATATTCTTCCATTGTGGTCCCAATCCCAGGTATCTCAGATTGTGACTATATTTGGAAACAGCATCTTTGCAGGTGAGGAAGTTAAGATGAGGTCATTAGGGTGGGCCCTACTCAAAAGTGACTTTTCTTATAAAAAAAAGGAAATTTGGACACAGAGATAGATATACATGTGGGAAGAACACTATGTAGATTGGAATTATGTAGCCACAAGCCAAGGAACCACCAGAAGCTAGGAGAGAGGCCTGGAATAGATCCTTTCCCAACTTCTTCAGAGGAAGCATGACCTCGTCAATACCTTGGTTGCATACTCTAGCATCCAGGATGGTGAGGCAATACAATTCTGTTGTTTAAGCTATGCATTTTGTGGTATTTTGTTATGGCAGCCCTAGGAGCCTAACATAACACATGAAAAATGTTAGCAGAAACTGTAAAGGAAGGATTTGAATGGAGAAAGGGAGACACAGTGGGAGGCAGTGGGCACAGTGGGAGGCAGTGAGCACTAGCACGGTGGATCCATCCAGGACCCTTGTGCCTGCTCCTTTCCCCTCTCCCCTCCTGGCCACTGTCCCCAGCTCCTGGCTGAGCATGCTGCTCATGGCACCTGGCCTTTTTGGATTTCCAGAAACAACAGTCCTTGTGCCCCAGGTGTGTTCAGCTGATTCATGTGAGGTGACTTGATCAGTGACAATGCCCCATTCAGGACGGCCCACCTGGAAGAGGCCCTGGGGTCAACTTAACTGTGGAGTTTGTGAGCAAGTCTCATATCCACAAGCCACATCCTGAAACCCCAAATTTGTCAGATTGGTTCAGAGTTCTCCAAGCACAGCAAGGAAAGTAAATTATGTAAGGATGACTGACAGTCATTTGTCCTATCAGAGAGGGGTCCTTCAGAGATGCCACAGTAGTTTATGAGGATGCCATATCTGGGCCTCAGTGGTTCGAATGGGAGTGAGTTTAGGGTTGTGCATTGCTCCTGTGGTGCCCATGGAGACTTCCCTTGGAGCACCATCCTGCCCTGGACTTGGTTCCTCACTGGAGAGGGAGTTACCTCCTCTACCTCCACAGATGGCTACCCATGGCCTGACCAAAGGTTCACTCCAAGAGAGGCACCTTCGGCAAGGCTCTGCCCCTACCCAGCTTCACTCCAGGGCAGCCCGAGGCATGGACCGCCAGGTCTGGGCAGCACAGGTGATAAAGGGCTACCATCTGGAGTTGGACGGCTGGATGGCAGTGACCTGCCTCCCTGGTTTGTGGTGGTAGTGTGCAAACAGGCACCTTGAGTCATCAGGGGAGTATTCTGTCTCCAAGGAAACCCTGTAAGGACACTTTGATCCCACTCAGAGACTTTTTCTTCAGGAATCCGTCTTGGGTCTTTCTCCAGGGAGTCTGTTTCAGTGAGGGCTTTCCCTTGCTTAACATAAACAGTGCTGCAGAGACTTCCCCACATCTCAGCTAAGCCAGCGAAGGAGGGGTTTGGGGTGGGCTGCCTCGTCTGATGACCCCAGGCCAAGCTGTCCTTGAGGATCATGATGGAGCCTTCCTCTGACTTTCATTGACTGCGTCTCTTTGGACACACAGCGACCACTGTGTTTGGTGTTTAGCACCTGCTGGTGAGTACAGTGGGGCAGGATCCTTGCTCTTTTCAGCCAAGGAAATCCAGCCCCTTTTACCTCATCACTTAGTTGGTCTCTGTATCTCTTGATCTTTTAGGTCGATGGTTTATCTTGTGCTGGGTTTTAATCTGTGAGAAGCTTAAGGCCTTTCAGAAGTAGTTGGGGTATAAATAAACACACATGAAAGCCATGCTTCCCCTGGGTTGTTATTCGAATCACTGCAGCAGCTCTGAAAGGAAAGGCATGTGGTGATTACAGGAAATCGTGCTAGAGATTTAAAAAGCACATTTCTGTGGCTTTTAGCAACAAAAGAAAGATTCAGCACCAACTCTGATGCACAGTCCACTGTTCAAACTTCCTTAAAAGAAGAGTGTTTATAGTATGGCCTCCTCACCATAGTGCTGGGTGACACGAGGTGACCTCCCTTCTCTCCAGGCAAAATAGAAAGCAATGACCCTGGGATGATCAAGGGTTTTGATTTGCTTGTGCATGTGCTGTCCTGGCAAGCCTGAAATCAGAGTTTAACTTTGGGCCTCTGCCTTTCATCCTCCTCCCAGAAGCTTCTATGATATACCCTTTCCACCCTTCTTTTCAAGATTTTTCTTGAAAAACACCCCCTTTTTCAGGTAAAATGAAAGCTCCATTAAAGGCAAAGATTTTGTCTTGTTCATGAGTGTATCTTCAGTGCTTGGAACAGTGGGCATATAATAACTATTTATTGACTGAATTAATGAATAGAAGAAGGGATGAATGAATGAACTTTAGGATCATTTAGTACTGTGACTTGCCTTGATTCTGTCCTTGATTAGTTGACACAGAATGAACTTTCATGATACCTTTCATCATCCCTTACTCCCTTCCATTCTTTTACAAAGAGAGATCTGCCTCCTTCTTTGATTAAGGTTGAATCACAGGCACAGGAAATACTAGAGTAACTGAAGGAGGTAACTATATGGAAGGAGGGATACTGTGGTTTGAATGTGTCCCCTCCAAAATTCAGATGTTGCTAGTGTGATGGTATTAAGAGGTGAGGCCTTTAGGAGGTGATTAGGCCATGAGGGCTCCTCTTTATAAGGATAAGGGCCTTTATGGGATTAAGGCTCCTCTTTATAAGATCTTTACGGGATTAAGAGGTGTCATGCAGCCTTATAAAAGAGGTGTCATGCAGCCATTCCGTTAGCTTGCCCTTCTGTCTTCTTCCATGTGAGGATGCAGCAGGAAGGCCCTCACCAGACCAAAGGCCAGTGCCTTGATCTCGGACTTCCCAGCCTCCAGGATGGTGAGAAATACATTTCTGTTCCTTATAAATTACCCAGTCTCAGGCATTTTGTTGTAGCAGCACAAATGGACTGAGACAAGGGGCACGCAGTGGGTCTGTGCCACCTTGGCCCATGGGAGGCAAACCAGGAAGTCTTGTCTCCTTGCTACTCAGAATGAGAACATGTGAAAGGAGAAAGGGAGCTGGGGCTGGGTAGGGTCATTTGCTGACCTGAGACCTCTAATGGTTGTCTCTGGAGAGTTGAAACATCTTGCTAAAGACCTCATAGTCAGTCTTTGCTGCAACACAGATGGACCAAGCCTGTCTGTATTGCAGCAAAGAATGAGGGGATATTCCAGCAAAGGCAGCATCCTGTATACTGATTACTGGGGAAGCACAAGAAACGGGAGCTGTCAGAGGCTATAGAGCTGGATCTATACATGGGGAAAGTGAGAGAGAAAATTTCACAGGGTCATAAGTGTTGTCTGGAGCCTCGTAGTGGCTGGCCAGCCCCACTACCCACCTAATAGCAGGAACCGTACCTCCCCACCTCTGACCCAGCTCTCCAGTGCCCAAGAGAATTCCCTACTTTGTAAAATGAATTCTCCTGGGCACTGGAGAGCTGGATCAGAGCTGGAGAGGTAGGGTTCCTGGCATCAGGATCTTGAATCTGGATTTTCCCAAAAGATGTTCCAACGAAGCTTTCTCTTGTGATGTGTGCCTCAAATATGTTTGGGAAACCTGACATACTCTGTTCCCCATCAAGGAGACCCACATTGCATGTTAGTATATCAAAGACTCTGAGAAGTTCTGTAAAATTAAAACCTGTTTAATTTTCTTTTCTTTTTTTTTTTTCGAGACAGAGTCTTGCTGTCGTCCAGCCTGGAGTGCAACGGCACACTCTCGGCTCACTGCAACCTCTGCCTCCCGGGTTCAAACGATTCTCCAGCCTTAGCCTCCCGTGTAGCTGGGACTACAGGCATATGCCACCATGCCCAGCTAATTTTTGTATTTTTAGTAGAGACATGGTTTCACCATGTTGGCCAGGCTGGTGTTTAATTTTTTTTAGCCTTCATTTCCCATTTTTTCACATTAACTCCCGTTAATATCCCATGGATCTAATGACGCTGTTAGCTGGCCATGCCGCATTGATGGTTAGAAAAGATGTGGATAATGCATTGGTTCCTGCCCAGTCCTTTATGTAATTGGAACCCACTGGTAGGTGTGTCTGTGAGTCCCCAGCCCTCTCTCTGCCCCACCTCCTAGCTTCTTCAGTTGTTCCTCACAAGCTAGCTCTTGGGTTCCCTCACCTCTTGGTCACACTCATGGAAGAGTTCCAGGTTGTCTGTGTCCTCCATAAGGCAGTTCCCTAGGTGCGTCTGATTGGGGCTGATTTGGGAAGGACTGTTCTCCTCCTTTTCTTTGGACGCTGTCCAGGGATTTGTGTTCCTTCTTAAAGTAGCACTATCCATGTCCTTACATAACGAGCACAGAGGTGAGGGTATTTCCAGTCATGGACAAAAGAAATAAGATGGAAGCAAATACTTGCCTTGTTAATGAACTTAAAAGAGACCTTTCTTTTAGGTCATCTTTGCTTTGAACCAGACCCTCCTGCAGCAGGAGAGCCTGCGAGCGGGCAGTCTTCAGATCCCCTACACGACGGAGGATCTCATCAAACACTATAACTGCGGGGACCTCAGCTCCATCATCCTCAGCCATGACAGCTCCCAGGTGAGTGCCCTTTCCCTCTGCTAAGCTCAGTACACATTTAATTATAGGAATAAAAACATTACCTGGCAACATGTACACCCTGTGTACAAAGGATTGAGATCATGAGGGCTCTAGAAATAAAATGGGCAGATTTAGATGTCATTGAATGAGGCACTGCAGCTAATGAAAGTTTTACAAACCTTGTAAGAACAGAGAGGAGTACCGATTAGGGCTAATTCCAGGATTCCAGCCAAAGGATGAAGCTTCAAAGGATTTAACAGCAGGCCACATGAACAAACCTTGAGGAAGGGAAGGGTTCTGAGTCTGATGACCTACTGGCTGACTTAGGTCACACTTTTGCAAAATGATGGAGCAGAACTTTGACTGCAGTTTCAGTGGCCTCTAGGAACATGTAGCAGGATATAACTGTGTATTCACAGAATGCTTACAGGATTGGGGCATCAGAGCTGGGAAGGCTGCTAGCATTTGCAGACGTGGAGTGGATCATTGCATCCTGTGGTATTGCAGGATGAGTGTGGCTGAACTGGTGGTGGATTGAGTGTTTGTCCAGCTCAGCCTTACCTGTGGGCCACTGAGTGGAAGGAAGCAGCTGGTCAGGCCTCAGAAGATCATGGTCTCCTTCCAGGAGGGAAGTGGGACAGATCTTTGTTATGCTTTTATCAACAGGCTTCCCATGAGACAAGCCATGGTCCCTTCCCCTCCTCTCTAGGACCACATGCAAATGGCAAAAATCAGCTAAACTTCTGAGGTAGGGAGTTGTGTTGTTTCCCCCACCCAGGACTGGTGTCCGCATGCATGAGGACACTGGAGAGGGGAGACAGGAGCTTGTGGGTGTGGGTCATGCTGTATAGGTCTATGTTAAATTTGGGGACCCAGTCATAAGGAGACATGTATGAACATGAGAGCTGAAGGAGGAATAGCAGCAATGGGGAGAAGGACAGTAGAGACTGAGTGCAGCATCAGTCCAGAAAGGTGGCATTTCATTAATGACAGAAGCCTCAAAAGACGTAATGAGCATCTCCAAAAACCTAGAGGAAAAGGAAGTCAAATCAAGACGAAGTGAAGCAGGAGGAAAGGGAGAACAAGAAACACATTAAAGAAGGAAAAATAGAGTTGTTGGTGATAGATCTTACCTGCACACTTGCTGGGGGTAGGGAAAGGGGAAGAAAAGTCAAGATCAATTGGGAAATTGACATTTGTAGCAGCAGAAAAAAGTTAATATGGGTGGAGGATTTGGTCATTACGTGGGCAAATGGTGAGGCTGGCAGAGCAGATAATATAGATGTCTTATGCATTTCTCTCCTGTGACTTTCCCATACCTGTCCTGCCCACAGGGCCCCTACAGGAGGTCAGGGAATGTGCTGCCACTGTGAGTGAGGGCTAGGCTGGCCAGCAGGGAGTGGTGCAGGCTTTGGGTGATGTTTGGAATTTAGAAGGTGGAGCAGGATGTCAGAGGGAGGTCACCCTGTGTATCTGACACTGCCTCTGTAGAGAGGCTGGTAGAGAGGGGAGCTCTGCTGAAGAGAAGAGATTTTGGGAAATGGGCAGGGAATCTCACATAAATGACATGATTTAAAAAAAAAGATGACAGAGTAGAAGATGAAGGCTGTCGATGTGAAAATGAGAGAATATCATTTCGAGGCAATAGCGAAAGGAGATCTGTTATCCATAAAATGGAAGTTAATGCTATGTTACAGAGTCTGAGGACTTTGGAAAACTTTTTGAGAGGCTACTGGAAGCAGCAGCAGCAGGCAGGGTAGATACTGACCAAGATAACGGGTAACATTGTTAAGTCCCTGGGTGGAGGAGACAGCATGCACCCAGGGGGAGAAGTGGGAGGCTGAGGTTTGGGACGCCAGACAGCTGAGGGGGTGGGGAGAAAACACGGAGGGCTAGCCTTACCGGTAGCTTCTGTGCTGCAAGAACCATGCTGATTGTCACAATTTTGATGCAATTGCATCCTGTTATTAGCCAAAATAATGAAACTGGCTAACATGTATACCAGCATCAAGTGAAATATTTGCCAGGTAGGCAAAGAACACTGGGGAAAGCAAGGGAGAGAAATAGGAAGTGGAGAAATAATGAAAATGTAAAGTAGAGGATTTATAAAACATTTAAGTGTTCATACAAATTTCATGTTTTTGGTAATAGAATCTAAAATATGTAACTATATAAGACTATTTTTATAAGAAAAGCATGTGTGAATCACACAAGTTAAAACTATGGATGTGCTGTGCAGTGTCTTTTTTTTTTTTTAATAAACACATGGCATCAGACAGAGCCATTGAACTATTATGCTATTAACATTGTAAATAGCATAAGAGTTCATTCAGTGCACTTCACTTAATATTTTTTTCACTTTGGTTACAGGGAATGTGATATAGTTAGAAACATAGCAGACAGGAAACTCCAAGAATGGCGTCACTCTCCTCTTGACAGCGTCTTGACCATCTAGTTGGGGGATTTGGTGCTCCAATGAAGTAACTTTGTTAATAACTCCATTGCCCCCCTTTTTTTTCTCTTTATTTTGGTGGAGGTTCCCAATTTTATTAATGCCACGCTACCGCCTCAGGAGCGCATCACTGCTCAGGAGATTGACAGCTACTTACGCCGGGAGCTGATCTACAAGCGGAATGAGAGAATAGGGAAGCGGGTGAAGGCCCTTTTGGAGGAGTTCCCTGACAAAGGCTTCTTCTTTGCCTTTGGAGCTGGTGAGTAGTGGGTTACCTCTGAGTAGCCTCTGAAATCTGAGGCTTCTCCCAAGAAGGGAATGTTGAGGTGAACTCCTGCTTAGGGCCTGTGTTAGTCATGAAGCAAGATGAAGGGAGTGACACTTTCCTTGACTTATTTCAGTTGCAGAGTGGCTCCAGCTGGGGATGCAGCATCCAGCATGGTTGAAATGTTGCTGGATGAGCTGGTGCATGTGATATCACCCATAGCTCTCTCCACACATGAGCCAGCTGGGAAAGCATTTTTGTCCTCTGAATTTCATACTTAATCCCAACTTCTTCCTGGTACTTTTTGCTTTGTAAACTTTCACTAAAAATATATCTGTCTTTACTCTTCTACCTGACAATGAGCCTCCCAAGTCCAAGGCCTGACACATCAGCTGTTACTGACTGTTAACAGCACACATGGAGAGAGAATAGGACAATTATTTTCTTTTGTGGGCTTCTTGAAATAAATTTTATCCCCCGGAGTGACTCTGACACAGAATTCTTTGCAGCCTCAGGAATTGAGGATAAAAATGCCAGAGGCTGGACAGTATGCAGAAAGATCATTTGCTGGACTGGGCTTTGTTGTCTCATATTTTTTCTGCTAACTTCATAAACTTAAACAAGTCATGTCCCTCAGTTTTTTTTTTTACCAGTAAGATAGGGGTTGGAGAGAAGCAACTCTGAAATGGCAGGGTGAGGGCCTCCAAAAACCTGTTCTTCCATAACAGCAATAAGAACACTGGAGAAAATGGTCAAAATCAACTTTTCCACAGCTCTGGAAATTAATTAAAGGTTTGCAACAATCCTAGAAGTGTTTATTTAAGAAAACTGGATGAATTTTGATAGAAGCAGTGGGCTTTGTGGCATTTTAACTTGTTCTGTTTTTATCTCCCTTTTCCCAGCTTCACAGTAGTCTTGAAAATCAGGAGCCTTGAACTACACTAGCTGTGAAAACCATTTGCCTAATGGTTACTAGAGGGGACAGAATGGGTTCAAAGTTCCTCCAAAGCTCCGTCCTCAAAGAATCATCACTATTTGACATGTCCAATAGCTCCCTGAAATTTCCATTCCCAAGCTTGTCTTCATTTGAATTGACTCAGAGCTGCTCTGTATGAATAGCCCTATTCTTACAGTGTTTGTTGAAAACAATCAGTGGCAGCAGTTTAACATCATAGTTGCTGGAAATAGCAATATTAATTGAAGCTTACAAGGGGCTGCCCAAAAAACTTAAAAGGAAAATACCATAGGGGATTTTGAAAAGCTCTAAAATATTCCTAGAAAGTCACATGCATGAGAAGGGCTGTGCACATGCCCAGGAAGGACCTGAGAAGGTCCTAATCTCTCTCACCTCTGGCTGATCTTGAGGCTCTGTGTAAGCAGGGTGTGAAAGCTAAGGCAGGGTCATAAATTGCCTGCTGAAGCATCAAAGACATGTCCCCAAACTCACACAGACCCTCTGCAAAGGCTGGGAAACTTACCAGTTCAAGGAATTTAAGGAAATCTCTGTTCAGTCATTAGCCAGCCACTAAGCTAACTGAGCAGATCCTTCAGTGATCACACACAACAAAGAATACAGACTTTAGAGACTTAGTCCTAGAAAATCACTGAACAAACAGCAACAACAGTGCACCTGGGAAGAGGGGACAGGAGAAAATGATTTCCAGAGTTGATATGTTATGTTATTTAAATGTCTAGTTTTCAATAAAAAACAATTACAAAACACAGAGCAAAACTAGAAAGTATGGCCCATACCCAGGGAAAAACAAGCAAACAATAGAAGCTGTCCTTGAGGAAGTTAATATCTTGGACTTACTAGAAAAAGACTTTAACACTAGTTATTATGAACATGTTCAAAAACTAAAAGAGGCCGGGTGTGGTGGTTCATGCCTATAATTCCAGCACTTTGGGAGGCTGAAGCAGATGGATCACTTGAGGGCAGGAGTTCGAGACCAGCCTGACCAATATGGCAAAACCCCATCTCTACTAACAATACAAAAACTAGCCAGGCGTTGTGGTGCGCACCTATAATCCCAGCTACTTGGGAGGCTGAAGCAGGAGAATTGCTTGAACCTGGGAGGCAGAGGTTACAGTGAGCTGAGATCACGCCACTGCACTCCAACCTGGGCCACAAGAGTGAAACTCCATCTCCAAAACAAAAAACAAAAAAAACAAAAAATAAAAACCAAAAAACCCTAAAATAAACCATGTCTAAAGAATTAAAGTTTGAGAACAAATCTCACCAAATACAGAATATCAATAAAAATATAAAAATTATTTTAAAAGAACCAAATAGAAATTCTGGATTGAAAGTATAGGAACTGAAATGAAAAATTCACTGGGGGGACTGAACAGTAGATTTGAACTGGCAGAAGAAGAATCAACATACATGAAGATAGGTTGATTGAGATGATTCAGTATGAGAAAGAGAAAGGAAAAGGAATGAAGAAAAATGAATAGATCTTCAGATACCTGTGAGACACCCTCAAATGTGCCAATGTACACCTAATGGGAGTCTCAGAAGACAGGAGAGAAAAAAAAAAAAAATAAAAGAAAATTTGAATTTAAAATTGCTCAAAATGTCTCAAATTTGATGAAAAATATTACTCTGCACATTCAATCAATGAACTATAAGTTGTATAAAATCAAAAAGTTTCACACCAAGGCATATCATAGCCAAACTGTCAAAAGCCAAAGACACAGAATCTTGAAAGCAGTGAGAGCAAGGCAGGCAAAGGATTCCCAATAGGATTAACAGCAGATTTCTCATCAGAAGCCATGCAAGCCAGAAGGCTCTGGGGCACATACTCAAAATGCTGAAATAAAAGACTGTCAATAAACATTTCCACATCCAGCAAAACTCAAAAATGAAGGAGAAATATGTTGCATGTGAGCTGAACAGAATTTGTATTCTGCTACTGTTGGATAAAGTATTCTTTAAATGTCAATTAGATCAATTTGATTGATGATGCTCTTCAGTTCAACTATATTCCCTATCTGATAATTCCAGAATCTCTATCATGTCTGAGTCTGAGTCTGATGCTTTCATTGTTTCTTCAGATTGTAATTTTTCTTGCCTCCCAGTATGCCTTGTAATTTTTAATTGAAAGCTGGATATGATGTATCTGGCAATGGGAAGTAAGGGAAATATGTTTTTAGTGTGAGGGTTTATGTTAATCTTTCTCAGAGTTGGGCTGTTTAATGTTTTGCTGCGGTCTGAATGTTCCTAAAAACTTGTGTGTTGAAACTTAATTATTATTGTCATAGTATTAAGAGGTGGGGCCTTTGGGAAGTGATTAAGACATGAAGGCTTCACATTCATGAGTGGATTCATGCTTTTAAAAGGACTGGAGGAAAGTAGCGTAGGCTCTTTTTTTGCCCTTGTGCCTCCTACCATGTGAAGATCTAGCATTAGCCCCTCCTGCCATGTGAAGACTCAGGAAGAAGGCCCTCATCTGGGCATGGTGGTGCATGCCTGTAATCCCAGCACCTTGGGAGGCCACGGCAGGAAGATCACTTGAGCTCAGGAGTTTGAGAGCAGCCTGGTCAACACAGTGAGATCTCACTTCTACAAAAATTAAATAAAAATTTAGCTAGGCATAGTTTGCCTGTAGTCCCAGCTACTTGGGAAGCTGAGGTTAGAGGATCACTTGAGCCCTGGAGGGTGAGGCTGAAGTGAGCTATGAACATGCCACTGCACTCTAGCCTGTGTGACAGAGTAAGACTCTTGGTATAAAAAAAAAAAAAAAAAAAGGCTCTCACCAGGCACTGAATGCCTATGCCTAGATTTTGGACTTCCCAGCCTCTAGAACTGTGATAAATACATTTCTATTATTTATAAATGACCCAGTCTGTGGTATTTTGTAATAGCAACACAGACTAAGGCATGTTTGATGTACCTCTGGGTCCTAGAGGCTTCAGTTTCCTCTAGTGTCCTCTAGTTTTTCCTCTAGTTTTTTTGTCTTTGTGTTTTCTTAAGAACGTTTCTTAAATAGAGTCTGAGTCTTGCTGCATTTTCACCTGTAATCCACTGTTATTTTACTGGAGCCCTATTGATGTGATGCTAAAGTGAAGATACCATTTCATACTCGGTTATAATAAAAAAGATGGATAGTAAAAGGTTTGGTGAAGACATGGAGAAATTGGCACCCTCGTACATTGCTACAGGGAATGTAAAATGTGTAGCCATTTTGGAAAACTGTTTAGCAGTTTTTCAAAATTAAACATGGGGCTACCATTTGATTCAGCATTTCAACTTCCAGATATATGCCTAGAAGAATTGAAAACATATATCCACACAAAAATTTGTACACAGATGTTCATGGCAGCATTATTTATAATAGCCAAAAAGTGGAACCAAACCAACTGTCCATCAACTGACATGGATAAATAAAAGGTGATATATATATACACAATGGAATATTATTTGGCCATAAAAAGGAAAGAGGTACTGATATATGGTGCTACATGGATGAACTTTGAAAACATTATGCTAAGTGAAAACAGCCAGTCACAAAATCATATGATTATATTTATATGAAATGTCCAGGACAGGCAAATCTATAGAGACAGAAAGTATTCATAGATTAGTAGGTGCCAGGGGCTGGGGTCAGAAGGATGAAAATGTTTTAAAATTAGATAGTGGTCGAACTTGCACGACTTTCTGAATATGCAAAAAAAATCAATGAATGGCATACTTTAAAAGAATGAATTTTATGTTATGTGAATTATATTCAAATATTAACAAAACTTATAGAAATATGAGGGGTTTGGGTCCCACATGCTCATTGAAAAGTTCTGCCACAAAACAAATTGCAGTTTGTGCCCGCAGCAGTGCCTGTGAGTATGTGGCAGTTTTCTTCTTCTGTAAGTCGTGTGTTTCATGTCTGGATTGGGTACCATGTGCACATTTCTACTGTCTCAACAAATGGCTTCCTGTAACAAAGCTGTTAGCCTGGGCCTCACTCTTGAGGCACCATAACAGTGGTGCAGGCCCCAGATGAGAAAGGAAACAGAGCCAGTGGTGGTGTCCCAGTGCACCACCCTGGGTCTGCATGGATGGAAGGTGCCCAGGTGCTAGAGTGTGGGTTTTTGCTTTCCACTCCTGCCAGACTTAGGTGAGCTCCCAAAAGCTTCCCCTATGTCCAGTGCAGGGGTAATGGGGCGCTGGGGAGAGGGGAAAGGTCGACTGAGTTCTGGGCTGGCGGGAGGCTGGAGCATAGCTTGGTCTGAGCAGTTCGGTGGGTGGGCCCTCGTGGTGGGGGTTGTGCCAAGCAGGTGGCACAGGCAACACCAACACCTGAGCTTTCCCATTACTCAGGGCTCGATTTGTGATACTGATGCAGTGCTAGATGGGGGCGTCAGGAGTGCCCAGGGGCTGTGACCCCCATCTAGCACCGGCTCCTTCTAGGGCAAAGTTATCTTCCTGTAGCCACTTTCTCTCTGGGCCTTCTGAAGGCTAAGTTGAGCAGAGGAAACTACAGAAATTGCTCCCAAACACATTACTGTGTGCTTTTAAAACTTAAAAGCTGTGTGGTTAGCAAACTTTTAATTGCAAAATGGGGATATCTGAAAACGGAAAGTACTGGAGTTTTAAAATCAAGCAGCAACTTTTGTCATGGGGATGTGGATATAAAATACGAAGATTACAAATGGAAATCACCTTTGCAGTAGAAGAAAAATTGAAGTCAGAAGTGCTAAGTAGAAACTATAATCACTTGTTCTAAATTGCCAGTTCCTTATTTGCAAATGAATAACCTAGGATGAGTGGTGAAAGACATGACTTTTTTTCTTATTTAGGTGTCGATCTTTTTTTTTTTTTTTTTTTTGAGACGGAGTCTTGCTCTGTCGCCTGGGCTGGAGTGCAGTGGCCGGATCTTAGCTCACTGCAAGCTCCGCCTCCCGGGTTTATGCCATTCTCCTGCCTCAGCCTCCGGAGTAGCTGGGACTACAGGCGCCCGCCACCTCGCCCGGCTATTTTTTTGTATTTTAGTAGAGACGAGGTTTCACCGTGTTAGCCAGGATGGTCTCGATCTCCTGACCTCGTGATCCGCCCATCTCGGCCTCCCAAAGTGCTGGGATTACAGGCTTGAGCCACCGCGCCCGGCCTAGGTGTCGATCTTAAATCAGCTCATGCTGATTTTTGGCTCCTGTTTGCCAGGGTTACTTCTCCAGTGGCCTCCTCTCCTACCCCACATTTCTAGGTTACAGCTATCACCCCTGCACTGGCAGCTGTCTAGGCTGGTCTAGGCTGTGGGGAGGAGAGGGGAGGATGGGAGGGAATGGTTTTGCCAGACTTCCCTTTCTGAGCCTCTGCTGACCCATGAACCCCACCTTTGATGCATGAGGGTGAAAATGAAAGCAGGAACCATGGGCCTTCTGCTTCCTTCTTGGGGCCTATTTGCTGTACTGCCACAGGCTCCCAGGGTTCCCTGGTTGTGACTCCTGAGACCATAGTGGGTTTGTCCTATGCAGAAACCTCCAAGAAGGACAAATCTTAGATTAGATTGCCTTTACTTTTTCTAGAAAGTGGTGATTGGGAAGTAGCCATTCCTTCGGTCCCACCAGCCTCCCTGTTTTCTCAGAGAGCATATTTGCATTCCATCCTGTAGTTGGGAATTCTCCTCTGCGCCACCCCCCCTTTTTTTAAATTGAGGCAGAGTCTTGCTCTGTCATCCAGGCTGGAATGCAGTGGTGCAATCTCAGCTCACTGCAACCTCCGCCTCCCAGGTTCAGGTGATTCTCCTGCCTCAGCCTCTTGAGTAGCTGGGATTACAGGTGCCCGCCACCGTGCCTGGCTAATTTTTGTGTTTTTAGTAGAGATGGGGTTTCACCATGTTGGCCAGGTGGGTCTTGAACTCCTGACTTCAGGTGATCCACCCGCCTCGGCCTCCCAAAGTGCTGGGATTATAGGTGTGAGCCACTGTGCCCAGCCTGAATTCTTGTGTTTTCTCCAGACCAGTGTCCTCACCTTTCAGGATCCTGCTCACATATCACCTCTTCTGGGAGGTCTTACCAGGTTGCAGTTTGATGTCCAGGCTCTCCCCTTAGCTGTGTGACTTCAGGTAACTTGCTGCATTGTTCTGATCTTCAGTGTCATCGTCTCTGAAATGCTACTGATGCTGCCCTGCCTGCCTTGCAGGACTGTTGGCAGGCCTGATTCTAGAAGCTCTCTGGAACTGTACTGTGCTGGACAGATAGGCAGGGGGCTTGGCAGGGTAATTTCTTGGTTCTAGGTTGTGTGTTTGGGAAGTATGATTGGTGGTCCTGGGAGCTGCAGCATTTCAGACTGTTTTTCTCACTGCAGGTCATTTC
The DNA here is from genome assembly GCF_001698545.2 of Rhinopithecus bieti. Classification (NCBI taxonomy): domain Eukaryota; kingdom Metazoa; phylum Chordata; class Mammalia; order Primates; family Cercopithecidae; genus Rhinopithecus; species Rhinopithecus bieti. Next base: position 489,424 of record NW_016810852.1, read on the forward strand.
ATGGGCAACAACACAGTGCTGGATGTTTTGCGGCGTGAAGGCTATGAGGTAGAACACGCCCCTGCTGGACGACCCATCCACAAGTAACCGCCCTGTGCTTCTATCTTGGCTGGGGAGCTGAGACCCTCATGGGGCTGCCTGGGCACCAGGGTGGGCTGCTATCCTGAGAAACTCCAGAGAATCCCTGCCTGGTCATTTCCCCCACACTTGACCTTACATGGACATTTTACTGGCTTTGTGTGGCTGGGGCTGTGCCAGACGTGGTTGGCAGGGTGGACACTTTGGACTGCAGAGGCCACACTGGCCTTTTTCTCAGTGGTGTTTGGGGAGCAGGGGAAGGTGAAGGGAAGGTTGCCTAGGGGTCGAAGGGTAGGGAAAAGGAGGAGTAATTAGGCTTAATGTCCAGTGTCCTTTGCCCTAGGTGCTTTGGAAGTTTTTGGGAGGCAGAATCAGGCCATGACAGTGGTAAATAGGCCAGAGGGGTTAGGGGTGAAGGGAGTGCATGTCTGACCCCTCTCAGGGCAGGAGCAAGTCCCTTCTCTTTCTCTGAGCTGTTTCCTCCTCCCTAGGTTTTTTTTTTCTCTCTTTCTCTTTTTTTTTTTTTGCCAAACTGCCCTCTGCCCCTGCAGACCCTTCTGTAAAGAACTCAGGAGGCCCTCAGCAATGCTGTCCACCCACTGGCCTCCCAACTGGTCGTCCATCCTGGTGGGCCCCAGGTGTCCTTCCTCTTCCCCTGTAATAGTCTGCTTGGGCTGTCATAGCAACCACCACAGACTGAGTGATTTAATCAACAGAAATGCATTTCTCACAGTTCTGGAGGCTGGAAGTCCCAGCTCAAGGTGTCAACGGGACTGGTTTCTCTTGGGACCCCTTTGCTTGACTTGTAGATGGCCATCTTCTCTTCCTGCTGGCATGTGGCATTTTTACCTGTAAGCGAGCATCCCTGGCCTCTCTTCTAGTAAGGACACTGGTCTTATTGGACTAGGGCCCTCATTTTAACTGAATCACCTCTTTAAAGGCCTTAACTCCAAATGGTCACATTCTGAGGTACTGAGGATTGAAGCTTCAACATGTGAATGTGGGGGGCACTCATCAGCCCCTAATATCCCCTCCATTCCTCTGGCCCCTACTCCCTCCCAATCCATGGTCAGCAGCCCCCTTCTCCTGGCAGAGGTCTCAGCTGTAGCGAGAGCGCTCCAGGATGCAAATGCCCATCCCCTGACAGAGGATCCAGCAGTTGTGTCTGCCCGAAGGCCGCCCATCTCCAGCTGCCCTCTTTCTCCTCAGAAGGCCCCCCCTTCACCGCACCTTGTCTCCCTGTTCCCCCTCACCCCAGAGGCTCCTGCCTGGCAGGAGCCATGATTTTTCCAGTCTCCCTCCAAGCAGGAAATCCTGGATACATCCTGGACTTCTCTTATCCCCACCTGTCTTCACGACCTGTATTCAATATGTCAATACTGACCGCCCTTCACAGAGCACTTTCTGCTTACGGAAGGGCTGACATGAGACTGCTCATTTCCCTCCTCCACCAGGCTTTTGTCTTCCTCCAGTAAAGACTCGCTGGGATTTGTCCTTCTCTATTTCCATGGCCACCGCCCCATTCCAGGCCCCTCTCCCTCTGGTTCACTCTTCACCCTCCTGTGGGACTAATCTTTCCAGTGTCCCATATTCAAACCCTCCGTGGTTTCATATTGTTCTCTTTCAAGGTCATTGTCTTCACGCGGAGGTCTTGGCACTCAGACCCTATCCTTCAGCACCGATCTGCTGCTTGCTTCAGAAGAGCTTCCATCCTGTCCCCGCCTCTCCACCTTTACTGACGCTACTTTCCCCGTCTGAGGAGCCCTCCTGTCCTCCCCTTGACTGGGAGGATCCCGCCCCTGCCTGAGTCAGCTCTGCTGCAGGCTCACGTCTCCTGCCTCTCTCCTTCCTGTTCTCCTTGAGATCTGGAGGAGCCAGCCCTTAGGGGTTCTCTGTGCCCTGCAGGACTGTAGGTCTTTCCTCCCTCACTGGTCTCTGGTCCCTTCTCAGCTCTTCCTGCCTGGCTGACTGGACTGGGGTTCCACGCACTGTCCCTAGGGTGCTGGAGAGGGCCCTACCTGGGGAGTGTGTGTGTGTGTGTGTGTGTGGGGGGGGGAGGTGTGTAATGTGTGTGGAGTATGTGATGTTTGTGTGTGTGGTGTGTCTCGGTGAGTGGTGTCGTGTGAGGGGTTTCGTCGTGTCTGTGTGCTGTGATATTTCCGTGTGGGCAGGGTTTCGTGTGGCACTGCTCTGTGTGGGGTGTCATGCTGTCGTGTCGTGCGTTGTGCGACTGTATGCGCTGCATGTGCTTGTGCCTGTCTGTGTGTGTGTTTGGTACTGGCTTTCGTGTGGGGGTGTGTGTGGTATGTGCGGGGTGTGTGTGGGTGTGTAGTGTGGCATCTTGTGTGGTCCACTGTCTGGTGTGTGTGCGCGGTATTGGTCGCCTGTGTCTGGCTCGCATGTTTGGTGCTGCGTGTTTGTGTGTGTGTGGGGTATGTGTTCGCGCTGCATGTCTGATGTGGTTGTGCTGTGGTTGTGTACGTGGGGTGTTTGTTGTGTTTTGGTACGTGTGGTGTGTGTGGTACGTGTGGTGTGTGTGTGTGTAGTGTGTGTGGTACGTGTGGTGTGTGTATGTGTGGTGTGTGTGTGTGGAGGTATGTGTGGTGCATGTCTGATGTGTATGCGGTGTATGTGTGGGGTGTCTGTTGTGGTATGTGTGGTGTGTGTGGTACATGTGTTGTGTGTGTGTGTTGCTGGTTGTTCCCAGGCTCCTTAATTCTGCCTCTAACCCTGACACCTGCCTTTAGGGAAAGGAAGGTCAGGAATCGGTCTTTTTAGAAGCTCTCCAGGAGATTCTGATGCCCAGTGAAGGCTGAGAACCAGTGTTCTCACTTTCCTGGGGAGGAAAAGAACATTTATTGGTGGATCATCCAGTGGTAGCCAGGTTTATATGGGCTCTCTGTTAATGCTCAAAACCAGCCTGCAAGGGAAGTGTTCCTTCTCATTTACTAATGAAGAAACTGTGAAAGCACACAATTAACCAGGACCAGGAAATAACCCAGACCCATCCACCTCCTAAACCTCTTCTTTCTACCCTTTCTTCTCCCACCTTTTACTTCCTAGCCTCTATGTCTTTGTTCATGCAGTTTCCTCTGCCAGAGATTCTTTCCCTACCCGCACTATCCCCAGTTCTCTCTATCAGAATCTGTGAGATCCAGCACAATTGCCACATCTTCCTCCATTGCTCCAGCCTGGGTTCATCCTGTGCATGACCCCAAGGAACCTACAGTTTGTGCAAGAGCTCTTTCTTTCTTCTAGAGCCTTCTGGACAAGGATCTAATTTTCAAAATTGGATTTCCAGAGTACCTATCCTGGCATCTGGCACATGATAGGATCTCAAATAGGATTGATTGCTGATGTGCTACTATCATGGCCGGTGCTGCTCACGTGCATTCATTTATTCAGCCAGTGGGGGACCTGAGAGGTTTTAGGGGTGAACGTGCATACAGTGGTCCCAGGTGAAGCCATGAGAGAGGATGAGGTCTCCAAAGGAGCTCCTGTTCAGGAAGAAGGGACAGGGTCCTGGGAAGCTAAGGACCCAGGGAAGTGGGTTGGGGAGAATGCCCACAAAGCGGGGCTGGCAAGGAGGACCAGGGCAGCAGGGGGATACCTGTTTCCTTCTTCCCCTCCTCGGCAGCCATATGGTAGTCCTTAAGGGATGATTCTGGTCATGTGGAACTTGAATCCAGGGCAGGCTGGTGTGGCTGGGGACATGAGGGCTGTTAACTGGTGATCTAGCTTACTTCAGGCCCTGCCAGCTCCCTTAGTCTTGGGGTAAGCCAGTATTAGGGAGACAGAGATGGGTGTGCATGTTGGGGTGTGGGGAGGGCAACTAGCAGCTGCCACTCTACACTTGTCAGCAGGCTGGAAAACACAGGAAATGCTCCTGAATGTGAGGCTGCTATTCTTTCAGCAGAGAAGAGAAAGAGATGGGGTTCCTCTTGGGCTAATCTGCAGAGGGCTTAGCCAGTTCCTCCCTCCTCCCCCCGGGATAATGGATACTATGTTAGTTTTCTATTGCTGCTATAACAAATTATCATAAACTCAATGGCTTAGAACAACACAGATTCATTATTTTATAGTTCCGGAGATCAGAAGTCTGACACAGGTCTCACTGGGTGAAATTAAGGTGTGGGCTTGGCTGCATTCCTTTCTGGAGGTTCTAGATAATTTGTTTTCTTTTCCTTTCCAGCTTCTAGAGGCTGCCCACATTCCTTGGCTCGTGGAGAATTCCATCTTCAAAGCCAGCAATGTTGCATTTCTATAACCATTCTTCCATAGTCATATCCCCCGCTGACCACAGAAGGGTTCTCTGCTTTTAAGGGCCCATGTTATTAGATTGGGCACACCTGGGTAATCGGGGCTACTCTCCTCATCTTAAGGTCCTTAACTTAATCACACCTGCAAAGTTCCTTTTACCGTGTAAGGTAACGTGTTCAGAGCTTCCAGGGGCAAGATCATGGACATCTTTGGGGATCTGGCAGATGTCCCTTTGGTTACACAGTGGGATGCTCTAAGGTTCTGATCAGCCCTGCTAGGGTTTATACAGCTTCACTCATTCTCAGAGGACTGGGAGAAAGAGGGATGCACCTGAAGTAAGGATCTACTGAGTGCTCAGCACTGTGTGAAGCATGGTGTTTGGGCTGTTTTAATCCTCACAGCAACAAAGTAGGATAGGTTAATTTTATACAAGTCGCAGAGGCTCAGAAAGGTCAATTATCTTGTCTAAGCCTCCAAGCCTGGGGTCTTTTCCTTGTCAACCAGTGTGTTTCTTTCTTGGAGACTTCTATGGAGTGAGGAGGCTGCGTGAAATGCAGGTAGGGGGCAAATAGGCTATCAGCACAAGGGGGTAGCCCTATATTGTAGCCAAAATGATCATGGGCTTAGCCTTTGTGGGTAGAAGTTTAGCTAAACTGTGAGAATCCAGGTGGGTCAAAACATGATAATCTAGATCTTGAGCCTGTGACGGGATCCAGCCCAGAGGCTCTATGGTGGATTGGGTGTGTTCAGCAGCTGGCATTTTCTATTTGAGGCAGAAGAGCAGTCACCTCTATTGACCTAGAGACCCTTAAACCCCTGTCTGAGTCCATGTGAGCATTTGTCTGTAGGATCTCCCTGGAGATTACAGTGACACTAATTTCTACTCTCTATATTTTCTACAATGAGAATGGATTAGCTTTATGATGTGAAAAAAATCTCAACAATGAATGTTACTTAAAAGCTGCAAAGAATTGGCCAGGCGCGGTGGCTCACGCCTATAATCCCAGCATTTTGGGAGGCTGAGGCGGGTGGATCACGAGGTCAGGAGTTCAAGACCAGCCTGGCCAAGATGGTGAAACGTCGTCTCTACCAAAAATACAAAAAAATTAGCTGGGCCTGGTGGCACGTGCCTGTAATCCCAGCTATTTGAGAAGCTGAGGCAGAGAATTTCTTAAACCTGGGAGACGGAGGTTGCAGTGAGCTGAGATCGTGCCACTGCACTCCAGCCTGGGCGACAGAGCAAGACTCTGTCTCAAAAAA